>NC_137012.1:22188152-22213152 GCF_032717465.1 Coenobita brevimanus | reverse complement strand
CTCTGCCTCTCATTGTAATGGAGTTATTTTAAATTTCTTGAGTGCACATTTCAATGTTGCGTTCATAATGATAATTCTCACACATCACTATTATTTCTATACTCGATCCATTCTCTATCACCATTTGAAATATCATTATTTATATTAAAATTATTATTATTTTTTCTTCATCCACTCTCTTATTGCTCAATAAAAAGTGTAGAGATCTGGCTGGGGTGGGTGGAGCAAGGCTACTTAGTGTCAGCATGTAAAGTGAGGGTGAGCATTCACATTATCAGAGCAATAAACCCCAGCCTTTTAAGACAAAAGAAGAGACATCAAGTATACTCTTTTTAGAAATTAACTTGGGGTAAATAATTAAACCAAAATTTAAAAAAAATAAAGTTTACTGATAACTAATGGTATATGTTTATGTGAAGCTACAGAATGTGGTGAAAGTTTTTGGTGTATCAGATAGAGCCAGGATTCCGGGGACTTGAATGATAGCAAATGGAGGCGTGGCCCATTGGATTGGTAAAACTTGGGGTTTCTGGACATTGCTACTCCTCACCCTGCCCTAGTGTTGGGAAAGGAGGTCTGGATGATGATGATGAATGAGATACTGTCATTATAAAGTCAGGGATGAGCAAGGCTGACAGTGTGATACCTTATACAGTCTAGTGGGACAAAACTTCACCCCAGTTCATGCAACAACCAATAGTCCTTAGAAAATCCCTTGAATACAGCATGCCCTCATTTGTTCATGAGGATGTTTGATAAAATTCATTGCATAATGATTTATTGAATATAACATGGGGTCAGTGAGAATTTATTTTTAGCCAAGAGTCAACCATGCAACAAAGTTTAAAAAAAGTTTCTAACTCACTAGAATTGGTAGTTGTTTCATTTTACTGCACTTCACATGTTGCTTAAATGTGATAGTGAACAAGTTCAAAAGTCCGTTGTAGAACAAACAGATGACTGTAAGCTTTTGTGTCAGGGATCGCTTAAGAGAAATTGGTGATAATTCATTGACCAGCGAGGCTTTGGGCGGGATTATAATGATCGGATAAGCGAAAATGAAATAATACATAGAAAAAATCCAAACTATTTAGTCATCATATAAGTGATTTGTTGTTTACCAGTTCATAGTTAAATAACTGCTGTACCTGTAAAGCAAGTTTGCCAGTTTCTCTAATTAACAGCACCAAATGAGGATCACCTGTACATTTGTGGAACTGGCAACCCCATCCCAGGTATTTTCTAAGGGAATACCAGCAAACGAGTTGGCACCATTCGTGTACATTATTAGTTTATTTTTTAAGCCAGACCATGCATTGTGTGTCTATTAATAATTATGTCGAGTAAATTTTACCCCTCAGCCTCAGTTGATCTAAATAATTATTGTAAAACTTGTGGGTGGGATGTGTTCCAGAATGTTTTAGATTTTTGTGTGTAAGTATTTCTGTAGGTTGGGAGGAATTGGTATATATATTAACTTTATGAAACGTTGATTAACTGCTTTTCTGTAACCTACTGTGGACTTAATAGCAAAAACATATGAATAAATGTGTGTGTGTGTGTGTGTGTGTGTGTGTTTAATGAGAGTTAGCTGTATAGTTTTAGCCCAATGATGCCTGTTATGGAATGGGAATCCGAAGCATCATAGATGTCAGTAACAGAGGAGAGTTAATTTTGGTGGTTAGGGTGATGAATATGTAAAGTATCAGTTATGTTGGTACATTAAGTGGTGATTAGAAAATTGGTGATGCAATATGAAGGGCATCACCTGTTCATTTGTTTATTCCCCATATCCATTACTCTTACTACAATACTGTTTGCATCACCATCTTGATTTCTTTGTCACCATTCTAGATTTCCTTCACAGTACTCTGCTTTATCATAGTTACTCTTCTTCTCCATAGCCAGGCATCTCTAAAACCCATTCCATTTCTCCATTTTCACTCCAGAACGTACCTTCCCTATCTCCCTTTCTACATATTTATGTCCTTTTTTCTCAAGCCCTTATTTCTAGTCCTCTTTTCCTACAGGTCTTCCCAGCTCCACATCTCAATCTTCACTGTTCACTTCCTTTTCCATTCTTTCACAGTTCTTTTTCATTTTCTTTTCTCATTCATTCTCTCCTGTGTAGTATATTTGCCTTTCTTCCCTTCTCTTAACATACTTTCCTGTCCATCTGCTTCTTACACATTACCCTTCCCCATTATTTTCCTCCTCAAAGAAGAGGGAGAGTGGCCATGTGCAGTTTGCCACAAGGGCGTGGGAAGTAATTCCATTGTGCAGTGTTTGTGATATATGGGTGCACAAAAGATGTAGTGGTATTAGAGGTAGACTGCGAGATAATGCTGATTTTATATCTGCAGCGTGTTGGGGAGAGCAGGGTGGAGATTGTCAGGCGTGAAAGGATTGAACTTGCTGGTGAGTCTCTTGAGTGTGTGGAAGAGTTTTGTTATTTGGGAGACATGTGTTGGAGGTGGGGCTGGAGCTAGCTCTGTGGCTAGGGTGAGAAGTGGTTGGAAGAAGTTCAGGGAGCTCTTGCCTCTCCTGACATTGAGAGGACTCTCCCTACTTGCTAAGGGGTCTTTGTATGCAGCATGTATTAGGAGTGTGATGCTGTATGGTAGTGAGACCTGGGCAGTAAAGGAAGAGGATATTCACAGGCTCAAACGTATAGAAATGACAATGATTAAGTACATGTGCTGTGCGTCCTTGCATGCAAGGCCTGGGGGGGCTGGGTTTATGATAGAAGAGTTGAGAGGTAGGATGGGACTGGAGTGTATTGGTGTTGTGATGAGGAGAGGTAGATTGAGATGGTTTGGGCATGTAGAGAGGATGGGGGATGATAATTGGGTGAGGAAGGTGAGAAGTGTTATTATTGGGGGCGGGGTTGTGAGGGGTAGACCAAGAAAGACGTGAGACGAGGTCATTAAGTGTGACCTCAGGGTTAAGGGACTGAACAGGGAGGCTGCCATAGATCGTGCAGCATGGAGAGCCACCATGAGGTGACCAAGGCTGATGCATGCAAGCATGTTGGAGCCTTCAAAAACTAAACAAAACGATGCATTACATTTTCCCTCTCATTCCTTCTCGCATTTTTGTCTTCCTCGCTTCTCTCCTTCTTCTCGTTCATTTTTTTTTTTTTTTTTCCCTTCTTACTCCACCCCCATCTCTACTTTCCTCTACCTCGTCATTCACCTGTTCCCATTCCCTCTCTTTATTTCCTCTTCCTCATGCCACTTTAATTCCTCATCTCCACTTCCTCTTTTTGTAATATCCTCTCTCTCTTTCCCACTTTTTCACTTTCACTTTCTTTTCTTCATTTACTTTCCTTTATTTTCTCTTCCTAACTCCCTCTCTTATACTTTGTCCCTATTCACTCTCTTTTGCTTACTCTTCCCCTTTCACTCTCTTTTACTTCGTCTTCCCCACTCACTCTCTTTTACTTCCTCCTCCCCATTCCCTTTCTTTACCTCCCGTACTCCTACACTACTTATCTCACCACTCCCTCTTTCTCCACTCATCATTTACATCACCACTTTCCTTTTGCTTATTCCAAATTTCTTTACTACCTCACCTCTACTCTCACTCTTTACTTCTCTCACCACTCCCTCTTTCTCCTTTCATCACCTGTTACTTCACTTCTTTCCTTTTCCTCATTCCAGTGTTTCCAGTTCTCCATTTGCATTTACCCCTTTTAATCCTTTGCCGTTCCTACTCCCCGGCTCTCAACTGATTCTTCCCTCCCATTTCTTCTTTCCTCTTTCTTCCATCCCATTTCATCCCTCTTTTCTCATTCTCCCTTCCTCTTTCTTCCTTCCCCATATTCCATTCTCTTTTTCTTTTTTTTCCTGTTCGTCTTCCTTCCACCTTCTCTTTCGTTTTCTCAGACTTTTGGAACAGTTACGTTGCTTGGAACCTCTCTTACAACAAACAGCTTCAAAATGGCCAGTAAGGTTGTTGTTTGCTTTCCTTTGCACTCCATTGTACTATCAACCCCACTCTATTCATAATACTCCCCTTTTAGTTTCCCATTCCTTCCCTTCCCCTACCCAATCTTCCTCCCTCCTTTTCTCCTACCCATTCTTCCCCCTTCCCTTTCCCCTATCCATCCTTGCCGTGGCCACGTCCTCATTCCACCCTCTCCCCCTTGTCCACTCATTCCCTTCTCCCATTCCTCCCCTCCCCCTTCCCATTCTTCTCCTCCCCCTTCCCATTCTTCCCCTCCTCCTTCCCATTTTTCCCCTCCCCCTTCCCATTCTTTCTCTTTCCCTTCCCATTCATCCCGTTTCCCTTCCCATTCATCCCGTTTCCCTTCCCATTCTTCCCTTTTCCCTTCCCATTCTTCCCTTTTCCCTTCCCATTCTTCCCCTCTCCCTTCCCATTCTTTCCCTCTCCCATGTCCACTTCCCCATCCCCACTCCTCCCATCCCTCTTCCTTACTCCTTCCCCTTCCCCACTCCTCCCCATCCCCATTCCTCCCTCTTCCCCTTTCCTCTCCCCCTTTCCCACTCCCTCCCCCTTCCCCACCCCTTCCCTGCTCCTCCACTCCCTCTTCTCCACTCCTTCCCCCTCCCTCTTCTCCGCAACTTCACCCTCTTCCTTCCGCATCCCCTCCCATCCCCCCCTTCCCCACTCCTCCCCTTCCATTTCTCCACTCCTCCTCTCCCCTTTCTTCACTTCCCCATCCCAGCCCTCCACTTCCCTACCCCTGCCCTCCACTTCCTCACCCCTCCCCTGCCCTCCATTTCCCCGCCCCTGCCCCACTCCTGTCCCCCTACACCTTTTCTCTTCCCATTCGTCCTCGTCCCCATCCCCGCACATTCCTTCCCTTCTGCCCATTTGTATCTCTCCCATCCCAATTCCTACCCTCCCCTTCCCATACCCGTTCTTCCCATTCCCTCCCCTTCCTCATGCCCCTTTTCCCATCCTCCGTTCTCCCTTCCTCCACTCCTCCGTTCCCCCCCTTCCTTCATTCCCCCCCCCTTCCTCCACTCCTCCGTCCCCCCTTCGCCACTCCTCCGTTCCCCCTTCGGCACTCCTCCGTCCCCCCCCTTCCTCCATTCCTCCGTTCCCCCCCCTTCCTCCATTCCTCCGTTCCCCCCCCTTCCTCCACTCCTCCGTTCCCCCCCTTCCACACTCCTCCGTCCCCCCCTTCCTCCACTCCTCTCGCCCCCCCCCTTCCTCCACTACTCCGTTCTCCCCGCGTCCTACACTCCGTTCCTCCGCGTCCTCCACTCCTCCTCCCCCCTTCCTCCACTCGTCTGTTCCCTCCCCTTCCTCCACTCCTCCGTTCCCCCCTCCCCCTCTCCTCTGTTCCCCTCACCCCCTCACCATTCTTTCTTCTCCATTCCTCGCTTCTTCACGCCATCCCTCCCCCCTACCTGTACACTTCCATTCCTACTACCCTACTCTGCCACTCTCCCAACCCCACACCCTTATCCTTTCCTCACTTTTTACCCTGTATCGTTTCTGACTTCATTTCTTTTCCACATCACCTTGTGGACTGCCCATTTTCCAACCCTAAACTACTGTATATGGAGGAGTGATGAAACATCTCCCCCCCCCACCACCACCACGACAGCCAGGTTTGTTCCATGTGTTGGGGAAGGGGGTTGTTCCATGTGTTGGGGAAGGGGGCTGTTCCATGTGTTGGGGAAGGGGGTTGTTCCATGTGTTGGGGAAGGGCGTTGTTCCATGTGTTGGGGAAGGGGGTTGTTCCGTGTGTTGGGGAAGGGGGTTGTTCCATGTGTCGGGGAAGGGGGTTGTTCCATGTGTTGGGGAAGGGGGTTGTTCCGTGTGTCGGGGAAGGGGGTTGTTCCATGTGTCGGGGAAGGGGGTTGTTCCGTGTGTTGGGGAAGGGGGTTGTTCCGTGTGTCGGGGAAGGGGGTTGTTCCATGTGTCGGGGAAGGGGGTTGTTCCGTGTGTTGGGGAAGGGGGGTTGTTCCATGTGTTGGGGAAGGGGGTTGTTCTATGTGTTGGGGAAGGGGGGTTGTTCCGTGTGTTGGGGAAGGGGGTTGTTCCGTGTGTTGGGGAAGGGGTTTGTTCCTTGTATTGGGGAAGGGGGTTGTTCCGTGTGTTGGGGAAGGGGTTGTTCCTTGTGTTGGGGAAGAGGGTTGTTCCGTTTGTTGGGGAAGGGGGTTGTTCCTTGTATTGGGGAAGGGGGTTGTTCCGTGTGTTGGGAAGGGGTTGTTCCTTGTGTTGGGGAAAGGGGGTTGTTCCTTGTATTGGGGAAGGGGTTGTTCCTTGTATTGGGGAAGGAGGTTGCTCCGTGTGTTGGGGAAGAGGATTATGGTGGGCCCCCAGAGTTGAGTGGAGTTTACCATGGGGAATAACCTACCATGGCTGGGATCTACTCTGACATAATGATTGGGTCATTGCGTTCCCGCGCGCCACACTGACCTTTTGTGTTGAGTGTGACAGACGTTCGGTGTTGGTTTATTGTTGGAGACAGCACAAACCTATACACAAGATGGACGGAGTTGAGATTTCTAACATCTTTATTGATGAGTTGATTGTCTTTGAATAACAGATTACAAAAAATGAGTGAAAACCTTTGTGGGCACACGAAGTTAATTCGTGCTGATTGTGAAATATTATCACCATGGTATTGAAGGATGTATCAGGTGATGGTAGTAAAGAGAAACGGTCGGGCAAATAGATTTTAGAAGAAACCATTTTGGCATTAACCATTCATGGCATCGTAATGAGTGACCGGCGATACTATACTCCGTTTTTTTTTTTTTTTTTTTTTTTTTTTTTAAGGCGAAGATGCACTTGACAGGTTGATAATGACTGGCTGAATGCAACATTTCCAAAAAATATTTACTAACCCAAATTTCCCTCCCAGATATTTGTTGTCAGTTAATAATGCTAGATTAAGAAGTAATGTTGCAATCAGCCATTAATCACCAATCTGTCAAGTGCATCTTCGCCTCGATAAAAAAAAAAAAAACTGAGTATAGTAACTGAATTTAGAATTCTTTTTACTTCTTTGTTACAGGTGTTGCATACTCATTAGATGCGAGGTGAATGTTGAGGCGCGGCTTGCTTGCAGAGCTGGCCATGTATGTCGGCAGCGTTTTTATCATTACACTATGTAGGCGCCGTTGTATGTTGGTAAAATGTAAACATGTTTCACGTGTTGGCCCTCAATGTCAGCTGCTTGTTTAAATGTTATCATTGCAGTGCGTTATTACACGCTTGGAATTACGGCATAGGAAATAATGTTATTGAATTCGTATACCTGGTAGTCTTCTCGGTACAAAATGTGTGACCTTTCACCTGCATTTTCAAGGAAGAACTAACGATATCTTGACCTCAGATGAATCAGTCTTTTGGTAGTAATCTGTACTTTTTACCTGCTTGGGGTATCCCTCATGAAATTGGTCGGCAGTGTCAACATGTCATAAAAATATTGATTTCCGTAGATTGATATAAATTTAGTGTATTTCACCTAAAGTAAGATGTGTGCTTTTGAAGTATGCCACTTTTGATTCAGGTGGTGATAAAAATTACAGAGCTAAACAGTAGATCAAAATAAATCCTGAAAGCATCCAGGTAGATACGGAAAGGTGCTGAAAGTGGCTTTGGAAATTTGTAACATATCTTCCGTAGCAATTTATACTGCCCATAACGCCTCAGTATCCACTTGTATGGCGTTAATGTAAACTGTTTCGGATTTACAACTATATAAACAACGTGCAAGTGAACGTTGATATAATTTGCGATACAGATTGCGAAGAAAAAGGTGCTGCAGATCCTCTTGTAGCACTTCGAATACGGCTTGTTCACTAGTCCGTGTGGCTGATGTTTTACGTGGAAGTTAGGTTTATGCTGACAGTGACTGGAGGGAGAGGGTTCAAGGTTATATTCGGAGGGTTGGATAGTAAAACGGAAGAAACACAGTGGATTTGCTTGAATCTAAGGTCGTAACTAAATCGAAACAGCACTAAACTGGCTTGGTCATCGGTCTGGGGGAGTGGAGGGGAATGGGGTGGACGCATGCCTCGCCAAAAGCTGTATCTCCCCCCTGACTCCCTCATCACCTCCTTCCCTCTCCCTTTCCCCTCTCACCCTCCGTCCCTCTCTCTTTCCTCTCCCACACTCCCTCCCTCTCTCCCTTGAACAACGAGACGCCCGCAATCCACATCACTCGGTGTGTGAAGCTTTATGTGGTGTGATGAGATACCATCGGAGAGAATATGGGGGGATTGGGAGGGGGTGTCAGTATGAAGGGTAGCAAGAGAGCGAAGAAAATATTGTACACACAATTGTTTATAAATTGAAATAGAAGAGGAAACGTAAATAAATGGAAAAGACGGGGGGAGGAGGAATGCTCGTTATTTTAAATGGGGAGCAGCTTGTAAAGGGACAGATCGAGAGGAGAGGCGGAGGGAGAGAAGAGAGGAGGGAGGAGGAGTGTGCGTGCCGGGAGACGAAGTGGGGTGTACCTCCTCCAGGCTGTGAGATCGATGTGGCAGCTTTTTCCCCTTAACCTCGCCTCCCATGGGCACCTCTTGACCTTAGATGGATAAAAATGCAGTCCACGGGCCCATTTGAGGGACCTAACTTTGCGGCCAAATTTCCCTTACCAACATGGAGTTCAGAACTTCCTTCTCTCACCACACTTAATGGGTCTGAAATAAAGATAAATTTTGTGAAAACTGGAACTCCTGAAGCTTTTCCCCAAGCATCCTTGACCCCTCAGTTGCAACGCAGTCACCATCTTGCTCACATTTCTCACGTTCCCTCCCTCTTGTCAAAAGGCAGAACATTTCGCTTGGTCCTTGTCTTATCACAAGGGAACAAGTACACTTGCACATATCGGACTTCGTGAATAGTAAATAATGGTCTTGGGTAAGAGTCAGCTTGGAAGTTTGTGTGGCTAGGGACGTGTAGGATTGTGGGAGGCCGGGTGAAAGGGGGAGGGAGGATAGTGGGGTGTTAGCGCACCATTATACCCCCCACCTCCACCCCTTAACCGACCCACCCCCCGTCCCCCCCTTGCCGGCTAGCCCCTGCCCGCCTTCCCTCCCTCGACTGCCTCTCAGCCTCGCCTCCCTCGGGTCTCTCCTTCCCTCCCTTGCCCTCCAGCCATCAGCCATCACCCCGAGGTGGTCTGACGGGCTTGCTGGCTGGCGGGAGCGACCAAGCGTGACTCTAGATACGTGGAGGCAGAGGACGGGGGGAGTGGAGAGGGAGGGGAAGCGGTCGCCGCCACCGCCCATGGTGGGCTTTATTGGTCGTAAACCACCACCCACCTCACTCATCCTATCGTGCTGCTTCCAGTTTTGCTAGCTGTATGCCATTTTTTTCGTCATTTATGTTATACCTTCCTTTTATATCTCCAGTTCCAAGTCCTAAAATATGTTGTCAGTGCTCTAGAAATACAGTAGATAGCCTGTGACTTAATATTGGCAGCAACACCTGTACATATTTTTGTAGAGAATAGCTAGGTGTATCAACTATCGTTACAGGTTATTTTCATGAGCACATTCCGTCATCAATTTCCTGCTTGAGGTGAAGTTTATGGTACGGTGTTTGAATATCGCAGTTTTAGTAGTAGTTTGCATTTCTCTTATCCTGATGGTGGTCATGGCGAGGAGATCGATGTATCTATTAATATACCCGCAAGTAGTAGTGATTCTTTTATTCTACTAGCCAAAGTAAGTTTGTAGTTTTTGAAAATGAATGTAATGATAACATAATATATAGTTGATACCGTATTCCATAGGCGGCAAGTCCAAAATGAAGGCATACGAGGAGCAGCAGTCATATATACTTTATATACTTCGTCCACGCCTAACTGGAGGATTACTCACACTCACTTGTTAGAGGATGGCTTTTTCGTCTTATACCAAATGACTGGTAGACCTAAACTTCAGTGCTAGGTCACTGTCAATAAGTTTTGTAGCGTAATGATTGTAAGACCAATCTGCCTGTTTGACTAATGAAATGGCGTCATGTGGATGGTTTTGCTGTATACGTTGGTGTACGGGTCCCATTGAGATTTAGTTTTCTAGTCAGTGTTGGTTAACTGGTATACATATTATATCCATCCATCCATCCGTCATCCAATCCTACATTGCCCCATGAGGAGCGTAGGAGCCCGGGGCTAGGTAGTTGGTCCTGACATTTAAGATGAGAGTGACCAGCCTCACTCATCCCTGAGTGGCATTACATGAGTAATCAACCCCAACCATCCCTTGAATATAAACCGTCACCAGCTCTATCCAATTGGAGCGCAATAATTACACACTAAAGCACCAGGCGCGAAAATTTGGTTATATGGTTACCACCCAGTGTAGTAAATGGATTCCTGCTGTACAGGAAACCATTTGGCTCGTCACTCAGTGTAGAGTCACCCACAGGCAGAATGAAGAGAAAAGAAAGACAGAAGAGGGAGTGTAAAGTTACCTGTAGGCAGAAGGACCTGGAAAGAATGAAGGAAAGGAAGACAGAAGAGGATGGAAGGAAAGAAGGATGGAGGAGAGGAAAGGGCAGACACCAGACAGCAGCAGCATTACATCGAGTGAGTGGCTGGTGAGCGCCCCCACCAACAACAGGATGTTTTAAGCATTAACTATTTCGTATATATAAATATATATATCCATCATCCAATCCTACATTGCCCCATGAGGAGCGTAGGAGCCTGGGGCTAGGCAGTTGGTCTCGACATTTAAGATGAGAGTGACCAGCCTCACTCATCCCTGAGTGGCATTACATGAGCAATCAACCCCAACCATCCCTTGGATATAAACCTTCACCGGCTCAGTCCGACAGGAGTGCAATAATTACCCACTAAACCACCAGGTGCCAAAATTTGGCTATATAGTTACCACCCAGCATAGTAAATGGTTTCCTGATGTACAGGAAACCATTTGGCTTGTCACTTAGTGTAGAGTCACCCACAGGCAGAAGGAAAAGGAAAGAATGAAGGAAAGAAAGACAGAAGAGGGAGTGTAAAGTCACCCGTAGGCAGAAGGACAAGGAAAGAATGAAGGAAAGAACAGAAGAGGATAGAAGGAAAGAAGGCTGGAAGAGAGGAAAGGGCAGGCACCTGAGAGCAGCACTACATCAAGTGAGTGGATGGAGAGCGCCCCCACCTACCACAAAATATATATATATATATACACAGTAGTCCCTCCAGCATCCGATGTAATAGAGCCAATGGCATGTCTGGATAGTGATCCCGTCCGGATATTGGGCCCCAGCCTTCTGGACTTGTACTTATGGACCCTAACTCAAAAAAACACCTATACAACTCCCTCTGGACATGCATAGCACCTATTTAAGACCCAAATCACACCAAGAAGGGACATAAAAGACTGAAATAAATGCAAAAGAATCATAAAATGAGTTTTTTGAGGTAGGTTTATACAAAATTAAACATTCTAGGCACTTACAACAAGTCCCTGGCTCCTGGACTGGTAGTTATGGACCCTAACCTAGCCTGACTCAGAAAAACACCTCCCTACTGCACATGCATAGCACCTAAGACACTATTCACACCAATAAGGGACATAAAAGAGTGAAATGAGGTGTTAGAAGTAAGTATGGAAAAAACAGTACAGTACAATATGAAACATCCTGAGTTCTTACAGCAAGTCCCTAGCCATGTCAGTGAATAACCCGCCTCCTCTCAGACTCTGACAGTAAGGAGGAGTTCCTGAAGCACTTGCAGTACATTGTTCATGAAGTCTCGCACAGAACTTAGTCATTTGCACTCAGAATTCCATTCTCTTAACACTGCGCACTCTTCTCTTACTTGCACTCCATTGTACCTTAATGAAATAAGTGTTGCACTATGCACTTTAAGTCTTTCCACTCTTAAAACTATTTTCTAAACAAAACACACTCAAGTTAATTTATGTTACATTTACAGTCCATTAAATTTTTGTCATTTCACACTGAACTCTAATTTCTTAACACTATGCACTGTTTTTTTCACTGCACAACACTTTAAATTCCCGTGTGGTCTAGTGGAGAAGTTCTTGGCGTCTAATCACTGTCAGAGTCTGAGAGTAGCACATACAGGTGACCTAGGGGTGCGTCGCTGGGTCGTGGGGATGGCGTACCCACTGCAGACGACTCTGAAGAGAGGCGCAAACGCACGTCGAATGGTGACTCTACCGTGCCTGATGTGCTGGGGTGTGGCTCGGAGCATGAGGGCCTGTCTTGGGGAGGCAATGGAGTGGAGCCAGGGCTGGGCACAGCGGGGGTCACAGGACTGAAAAAGCTGTCAATCGTTGATTGACGCAAGGAACGACGATTTTGACGATTAATGATGCGCTGCCCGAAAGCGCGCACTTCCTCCACAAGTCCCAGGGCCCCATCTCCCCGTCGCAGTCCGGGTGCTCCAGGTAGTCCAGAACGAACTCTAGGTGTTCCCAGAGTGCGCTCAGCTTGGGGATGGCTGGAGTAGTGTCACGCTGAGAGGAGGCCGCATCATCGTCACCGTCCTCATCAGAATCTTCAAGCTGGGTACTGACAGCTGCAACTGAAGATGCAATCTCGATATCAGACATGGTCTGATACCCAGGATCGCCCTCGTCGTCATCCAACCACTCACACACTTCATCCACATCAACATCGTTGCCATGCGCACATAGACGTACATGGAAGTCATCCACGTCAAAACCTAGGAAATCGTGCTCCACATCCGTTCCGAGAAGCAGACGAGACCGACCATATTCTAGAGTCTTGACAGGGATTTCCTTCCATGCATTGGCCCAGTTGTAGATGGCAGACTTGATGTTGTAGTGGCGAATGTTTTCCAAAGTCCGCTGGCCTCATGTGTCCCGTCCCTCCCTGCGCTCGTCCTCGTCCTCAAAGACAACCATCACCTTGTCCAGGAACTTCCGCCAGTACAGCCTCTTCGTTGCCACAATCACTCCTTGGTCCATTGGTTGGATGAGAGCAGTAGTGTTAGGTGGCAGAAACATGTACATAATGCACCCATTCTCAGCCACCAACTCCTTGTCGCACGGGTGGGCAGGTGCATTGTCGAGGAGAAGGAGGGCCTTTACCTGGTCGCGTGGGATGCTCAGTTTCTCCATCAGGTAATGGATGACCTCCTTGACGAAATGGCGGTGGAATCAGTCTTTGAAGATATGGGCTGTGAACCATGCCTTCAAGGAATGGTACCAGACGACAGGAAGGACATCCATCACCCCACGAAGACACCGAGGCTGCTTTGCACAGCCAACAGTAACGGTTTTGAGCTGGTGTATGCCGTTAGCATTGGCACAACATAAAGCGGATATTGGTTGCTTGCAGAGCTTGCGGCCAGGTACATGCTTCTCCGTCTCCTTGGCTAGTGTGTTCGTAGGCAAAGAGTGATAGAATAAGCCAGTTTCATCAGTATTGTAGACTTGACCGAGAGGTAGGCCCTCCCTGTCGATCATGCCCTTCACCTCGTGCCAAAACTCGTCAACTCCATCCTCGTTGGCGTCCAAAGCTTTGCCATGAGACTTACGGTTGGTAAGGCCATGTCGTAACTTGAACACGAAGAGCCAACCTTCGGATGCCTTGAAGTCTAGGGCGTTGTGAAGCCTTGCGAACTTCTCAGCAGCAGCCTTCAGCTCCATGCCACGCACCATCACACCAGCAGCAAGTTGCTGTCGATACCAAATCGACGTGGAGCGGTTGACTTCTGCATACTTGGGAGTATACATCACCTTCCTCTCCATGTTGCGTTTGCTTTTCGATGAGAAGTCAGCCGTGTACTGCATGAGTTTGTCACGGGATCTCTTGATATCAAACAAAGTAGACCGGGCCAGGTTGAATTCACAGAGGATACTTGAGGTAGACCATCCCGCATCCACTTTGTCCAATATCTCCCTCTTCTTCTCCAGAGTCGAAACCACTCTCTTGCTCTTCTCAGGCGGCGGGGCCATCATGACACACACGAAGGAGAGGCACGAGAGCAGCAGGTAAGGCACCACCACAAAAGCAAGCACGTGGGCAGCCATGACGACGAGCGTGCACACACAACAAGAGACGGGCAGTAAGTGGGGAGGATGCAGGGGCGCTCTAGCGGACTTTGGCGGAACAACGCACCAAAACACAGCTCGCCCGCGCCGTGCGCACCAACTTCAAATTACAGGGGGGGGGGGAGTCAGATTTTGTTTTAATTTTTTGCTGTTTTTGGCCCATTTTGGGAATATTCGATTCCGGGACGAAAATGTCCAGTTATTGAGGATATCCGGAAAATGGGCGTCCGTATATTGGAGGGATTACTTATATATATATATATATATATATACAGTGGAACCTCGGTCCTCGAACGTCTCACATGTTGAACAAATCGGACTTCGACAAAAAATTCAAGAAATTTTTGCTCCAGAGGTCGACCAAAATATCGGACCTCGACCAACCTGAACGTAGCCGAACGAAGGGAAGCTGGCCGACCGACAGTCATGTGTCCACTTTTGTTGTTCGTCAACGTGGCTGTCCTGCTGTGCTTCACATTTTTTCTTGATTCAGTGCAGTATTAGCCCCTAATAATGGCTCCAAAGAAAGCAAGTTCATCCAGTACGGCTACTGGCAGTGAAAAGAGGAAAGTAGTGCAGAAAATAATTGAAGAAGTGGAAAAATTATTGCTTATCTTCATCAATGAGAAACAGTTAGCAGGAGACAGTGTCAGTGAGTATATAATTTGTGAAAAGGCAAGAGAAATATACAGTCACCTCATAAAGGAAAGCACTGGTACCAGTGCTGAAACTTAAATAGGTAAGCATCTGGGGTCTTGGAACGGATTAAAATGATTTACATTATTTCTTATGGGGAAAATTAGTTCGGTCCTCGACCAATTCGGTCCTGGAAAGGCCTTCCAGAACGGATTGTGTTCGAGGACCGAGGTTCTACTGTATATACAGTATATATATATATATATATATGAAATACTGACCGCACTGCCTCCTGTGCTTACAGGCAGTGTGCCATCGAAAGTGAGTAGGCACTGTGATGGAAAATTAGACTCTTGGATGTTAAACAAACTGAAATCTATGAAGATCTGTGCATACAATGTAAAAAGCCATGCAGAAGATTACAAACTTGATAACCTGATGACTGAACTGAAAAACATTAATTGGGATATTGTAGGTTTGAGTGAGATCCGCAGAAAAGAAGAAAAAGTAATTCAGCTCGAAGACAGCAAACACCTATTTTACTACTGAGAATAGGAAAATGAAAGAGTTAGTGGTGCAGGATTTCTAATTAACTGATATCTTGCTGACAACATTGTTAAATTCAACAGTGTATCGGACAGAGCAGCATTTGTTTTCATTAGACTATGCAAAAAATATACCATGAAAGTCATACAAGTATATGCACCAGCTTCTCAAAGCCTAGATGAAGAAATAGAAACATTCTATGATGACATCTCCCAGATCATGGAAGAAGAAAAGACAACATATACTATACTCATGGGAGACTTCAATGCAAAAGTTGGGATGTCGAAAAATGGAGAATCATGTATGGGAAAATTTGGAGTGGGAGAAAGGAATGAAAGATGAGAAATGCTGGTAAATTTTGCTGAAATGTTTGACATGAGACTAATGAACACATTCTTCCACAAAAGAACAGGAAGAAAGTGGACCTGGAGAAGCCCAAATGGAGAAACAAAGAATGAAATCGACTTCATTATAGCAGAAAAGAATAACACGAACACAAATGTCACAGTTATCAGCAAAGTAAATATAGGTAGTCAACATAGAATGGTGGGTTGCACAGCCAGATTCAATTTCAGAAATGAAAGAAAGAAGATGATTAAAGATAAAAAGATATGCCCAATAATAGTAAACGAAAACAAAGCAGCCATTCAGTTGGAAATAAGGAACAGATTTCAGGCTCTAAGTAATGCTGAATGTGATATTGATGAGCTGAATGACAGACTAACAAAAGTGCTAAGAGAATCAGCAGAGGCAGTAGGAAAACCTAATACAACCAAAGCCAAGAAGTATTCAGAAAAGACACTCGAGCTTATGAAGAAACGAAAGGAAATGAAAGTAAAGACAAAGAAAGACGAAATAGAATGAGCAGAATTAAATAAGCTTATCAACAAAAGACAAAGAGAAGAAAAAAGAAAGAGAAACATGGATCAGATCAAAGAAACCTTCAAAAATGGAAAAAGTCTGAAACAGGTCTGAAGTAAAATGGCACTAGGAAAGCAACAAATGACATCACTGAAAAAAAAAACGGTGAAATCATGAAATGCAGAGATAAGATGGTGAAGAGAATTGAAGAATTTTACAAAGAACTGTATGCATCAAAGACAGTAGTACCAATAGCTAACTTTTCAGTTGGATGCTGGAGTAGAAGTACAAAATAGCCTTGCTCACTTATTTACCCACTGTATAAAACAGAAGAAAATTCCCAAAACATGGTGTAATGCAATAGTTATTTTACTCTACAGAAATGTGACTCAAAAGATCATAGTAACAATCGACCCATTAGCTTATTATCAGTCATTTACAAACTCTTCACTAAAGTCCTTACGAACAGAGTAACAACAATTTTGGAGGAAAACCAACCTCGTGAACAGGCAGGATTCCGAAGCGAGTATTTGACCATTGATCATCTACATATAATGAGCCAGCTAATTGAGAAAACTACATAATATAATAAACCACTGTGCTAAGGTTTTGTTGATTACGAAAAGGCTTTTGACTCAATGGAGCACATAGCAATTATAAATTCATTGCAAGAACAAGGAGTGAATGAGAACATTGTAAACCTGCTTGAAAACATATATAAAGAGGGAACTGCTACAGTTAAATTACATAAGGACTCAGGAAAAATTAAGATTGAGAAGGGCGTGCATCAGGGAGATACAATTTCACCAAAATTATTTACAGCATGCCTAGAAAGTATTTTCAGAAAGCTAGACTGGGCAAACAAAGGAGTGAACATTGATGGAGTAAAGCTAAACCATTTAAGATTTGCAGATGACATTGCCCTAATCTCAGAAACAGCAGAGGCATTGCAAGAAATGTTAAATGACCTGAACAGAGAAAGTCTGAAAGTAGGACTGAAGATGAACCGAAGTAAAACTAAAGTAATGTTTAATCTTCAAACACCAAAGAGCGTCATCAGAATAAGCGATGAAATTCTTGAAAAAGTTGAGGAGTACAACTACTTGGGACAAATAATAAAATTAACAAACGATCATGATAGCGAAATAAAGACGCATTACAATTGGATGGAAAGCTTTCGGTAAACATAGAGACATTATGAAAAGTAGCATGCCAGTTTGTATGAAACGAAAAGTATATAATGAATGTATAATTCCAGCTATAACATATGGTTGTGAGACCTGGAAACTAACAAAATCGATGGAAAATAAATTAATTCGTTCTCAGAGAGCAATGGAAAGGTCAATGTTGGGAATATCTTTAAGAGACAGGAAAAGATCAACTTGGGTGAGAGAGCAGATATTATAGAAGATATAAAAGAACAGAAATGGAGGTGGGCAGGCCATATAGCAAGAATAAGGGATAACCGATGGACTTCTCGTCCTAAAAACACCAGCTGCAGTGCTGGGGTCCTCTTTTGAGACCGGAACCAGAACACACAATGGGAAGAGCAGGATATAAAAAACTCTGGACAACAACCTTACACATTTATTATCTCAATTACAACTCCCAGTATACAATATGAATGTGAGTTATACACAATATTCTATTCAGTATCAAATGCACTAGATAGACTAGATGGCTCTGACTGGTGTGTGAGGTGTTAGTATCACGCAGGATACTATCCAGTCGTAAGGGCACTAGACTGACACCGTACACAAGACGTGGGTAGGTCTCACACAGTCTGTTACTTGGGCTCGAGTACACAGTCTGAATATAAGTGTCCCACCGTATACTATGCAGTGGTATAGGCACTTGTTACACACTGTACACCCTATGAATATAGACACAGTACACTATGCAGTTGCCAGAGCACTATTTTGGCACTGTACACAACACGAGCACTAATGTCACAGTATGCACAGTCACTGTTACACTGGGGAGGCCAGAGGGCTCCGAATAGGCTGCAAGCCGGGTGGTTCCCAGTTGTCGGCCAGATATTGGAGGGGTCCTGTCTGGTGTCCCTTCTCTTAAGGGTCATGGGACGACCCTCAAAGGTGACGTCGTCTCCTGCGGGCTGCGGCTGGGTGTGGTGAGAGGCCCTCTACCCGTGGGGCCTGGCTGGATAGTCTGGTCCTCTGGGCTCAGGCCAAACAACGTGAGCAGGCGCACGTGTCTGCGCCCACCCTGGGGAGGAGGTCGCGCCCCAGGGTTACAGGGGCGCCTCGGGGAGTCCGGCATCTGCAGTCTCCCTCCTGCCAGGCTGCTGTCAGGATTGGGCTGCGGCGTCGCCTCTGGCGGGAGTCTGTCAGCTGGTCATCTCCCATGAGCACCGGCTGGACTGCGCACACTCCCGGGGACAACACGGGGCCTCGCCACACTTTTTCCAGGCAGGAAGGCTCCTTCTGGGGGCTGCCTCTGTGGAGAGAGGCAGAGGAACGTCCTGCATGGCTATGTGAGGGGTGAGCCAAGCAAGGGTCGTCCTCCGCAGGGGAAGTCTCATGGGATGAGAGACTTTGGTGGTGGCGTCTCTCCCTGGCGCAGCTAGAGGCCGTTGCTGAGGTCCCGTAGGGAACAGGAGAAGCGCGGCTAGAGGCTGTTCCTTCCTAGTCAGTGCAGCTGGAGGCTGTCAACAGGGCCCAACTTCCTGACAGGACTGTGGGCGAGGTGCGACTAAATGCCGTCACCTGACCATGGGTGCGGCTAGAGGCCGTCACCGGTGTCCTGCATGGGGAGTGACGTACAGTCGAGGTGCGGCTGGAGGCTATCACCAGTGTCTTACTCCCGGAGGCAGCTGCAGAAGGAGAGGGGGCGTACCTTTCTCTCCCCGAGTGCGGCTGGAGGCCATCACCGGTTACTGCTGGAGAGGTGGGGTTGGCAGCAATTGAATGGCTGGAGGCCGTCTCTGTTATTGTGCAGCTACAGGCCGTCACAATGTATTTGCGGCTAGAGGCTGTCACGTTGTATGTGCGGCTACAGGCCGTCATAGGGGTGCTACTAGGGACTGAATATTCAGCCCCACCCTGAACCTGTTGAGGACTAGTCCTGTTGGAGGGTAATGTACTTGGACAGCGACATTCCCGCTGGATCTGTTTTGGGGAATAAGGGCGCAAGGTAGTTGAGGACATAGGTCCATACTGCCTTGGCAACGCGCGGGCTTTCAGAGCCCCTCCGTGGTCGCCTCCTGGGGAGTGTGTCGCTATGTCCTGGTGGTGCTCAGTTGCCACGGTCAGTACTTCATATATATATATATATATATATATATATATATATATATATATATATATATACAGTACCCTCGCGTCCAACACGTGTTTGCCCAGCACGGAGAGCAAAAAATTAGTATGATTTAATACGGTTTAAGTACTGTAAAACGGGTGCGTAAGCATAACACGGATGGAGCTCCGAGAAATGGGCGAAATCCACAGAGTTCGCCTCTAGCACGATCACCTCTGGTCCAACACGGTCATACTGGACGTTCCTGTGATGCTGAGAGCCAATCAAAACTTCCGATCAAGTAGCCTCCCTCGCCCGCTATCGTGACGTGATCGTGATGTCACCCAATGAAAAAAAGCTTCTGCCCTCATGTGATGTTTTGTTTAAATTTCTCCCGCCACAATGCCACTCAGTTGCGTAATTCGCATTGGATTGTGCTTTTTTCTTGTTGCATTTTCTGCCCTTGCTACTGCATTTTACTCAGCTCATGATGCCTAGGAAGCCTTCTGAGAACCCCAAGAAGTCACAGCACCACCAAGCTAGAATTCATCGAGAGGCAGAAGAAAGGGGAGAGGAATTTCGAAGGATTTATGAGGGAGGTCGAGGAGGAGCAGCAGCCATTACCCGCTAGTGACGCCTGCAGCCATCCTCCGGGGACCCAGTGGGACTACCTACAGCCTCGGATACCACCTTCCGTTCCCTACAAGCCCACCAACACTATCCTAAAAGGTTAGTTATCATTCATAGTACAGTACCATTCATTATAATTACAGCAGTACTAATATATGTATAGGTATATGGTAGGTGTATAGGGTGACTTTTCCTAGGGTTGCTGACATAATCAATTTTTCCCCATAAGCTCTGTTGTTTGTCCAACACGTTTTTGGTCCAACACAGGACCCATGCATGACAATATTTCCGTGTTGGACGTGAGGGTACTGTATATATGTGTGTGTGTGTGTGTGTGTGTGTGTGTGTGTGTGTGTGTGTGAGATTAGCCATTTGAGTATCCACTGCAGGACCGGCCTATCCCATCCGAAGTGGGGACGATAAGCCAATGTATCTCTACAAGGCGGCATATATATATATATATATATATATATATATATATATATATATATATGTGTGTGTGTGTGTGTGTGTGTGTGTGTGTGTGTGTATGTAGATATATATATATTCAGTAATCCCTCCAATATCCGACGTAATAGAGCCAAAGGCATGTCCAGATAGTGATCCTGTCCGGATATTGGGCCCCAGCCTCCTGGACTTGTACTTATGGACCCTAACGCAGAAAAACACCTATACAGCTCCCTCTGGACATGCATTGCACCTATTTAAGGCCCAAATCACACCAATAAGGGACATAAAAGACTGAAATAAATGCAAAAGAACCATAAAATGAGGTTTTAGAGGTGAGTTTATACAATATTAAACATTCTGGGTACTTACAAGTCCCTGGCCCCTGGACTGGTTTGAACCACCAGTTTGCAGTCCACAGTTAATCCTCTGTACTCTAAATTCTAATTTCTTAACACTGCACAACACTGTAAATTCCCGTGTGTTGTAGTGGCGAGGTATTGCAGTTTATTCACTGTTTATTAAAAAAAAACAAGCACCTGTGACATGCACTGCTATAAGCATCTGCTCTCAATCGGAGTTTGGCTGTGACTGTTGATGATGGCGGGGTAACAGAGTTGCCAGATCGCAACAGCCAAATTACCAATCTCCTCAACTTTCATTACCAAATTTAACTTTTCATTACCAAATTTGTAAAGTTATCATTTATTCTTCACTAATTATATATACAAGTGGAAATACATGTAATCACTCGCCTTATAATTAACACCATGTTGATTATTTTCATGCTATGTAGGGTAGCAGATTAATCAGAGAGAGCAAACAATCCACCATCTCCATCCTGTGTATCCTCATACATGTGAAAAATCCATTTGGTAATGCATTATTCTGATTCGTTACCAAACGAATTTTTCATTACCAAATTGGCCCACACTTGGTAATGAAAAATACCAAATGGCAACCCTGGCAGGGGAGGGGGGAGGGGGAGGAAGGAAGGGGTGAAGGGACCATGGTGTAACAGCTGTTTGGTGCCATGCGGCAATTTCAAATTATTGGAGGGGAAAAAGTCAGATTTTTTTCGAATTATTTGCGGTTTTTGGCCCATTTTAGGAATACTGTATTGGATCCCGGGACGATTATGTCCGGTTAGTGGGGATGTTCAGATATTGGGCGTTTGGATATTAGAGGGATTACTTTATATATAGTAACCTCTCAAATAATGCGAGGGTTAGGTTCCTGAAGAGGTCGTGTTAGTTAAAAACGCTTTTTTTTAAACATGATTTTCCCATAAGAAACAGTGGTAATATTGGGGGTTACTTTCCTGGAGGGTAGTCAAATGGTGGGTGACAGAGTGACTTGGAGGCGTTTTGTCTGCGGCCAGCCTTTGCGGGATTAGGGCGTCGGGCTATAGATAGATAGATAGATAGCTATAGATAGACTTCCCTGGACTCTGGGAAAGTCTGCCCATTTGGGAGTTATGCTACTCTAAACTTAAAAGCAACAATATTAATTTGAAGGAAAATCCACGTAAAAAACAAAAACAGTATATCTGGGGAGAAATAAACAACATTTGAGCCCTAGTTGGGCCGAAGCGTTGTTTACTTCTCCCCAAATACATACTGTTTTCGTTTTTTACATGGATTCTCTTTCAATTCTGCTTCATTCACGGCATTATGAATGATCCTCAACATTATTAATGCATTAGTAGGTCATAAAGACACTACAGTAAAAGCAACATTTTCATTACAGTAAGTAGGTCACAAACAATAACAACACACGGCCTCACTTCATCTATGCATCACTCGTCGTCTGCTGCTGCCCCTCCTTACCCCTCTACCCCACCTCCCGCTGCTCCCCACCCTAAATTTGTTGTCCCTCCTCGCTCTGCTGTCCTTCCTCTTCCTCTTCCTCTGACTCCCATGCTACTGGTGATGAAGATAACTCCCTTAAGTTTTCTGTCTTCTTCATAAAGAACTGTTCTATCTTGGTCTGAGTGGTTTTCTTCTTCCTGTTCTGCAGCATCAAGTTGTAACAATTTAGATCTACCATCACTTTCCTTGCCAAATTTTGTCCGAAAATGAGCCAAATTGCTCAGAATGGGGCCAAACTTCATTTTTGAATATTATAGTTCTAATAAAACCAGTTTAAGCAACAGACAGATAAAAAATTGTATTCATGCATAAACTGCCACACACGGTCTATCAGCTCTGGACTGTCCAAGGCGTGCGCGGCTAATGTGAAACCATCACGTACGTGTAAATTCGTTTTAAATCGAGAAACCCTTGTTAGTTAAACATATCTCCTTAAATATTTGCTTGTGTTAAAACGAAAACGCGTTTTTTTAAACTCGTGTTAGTTGAGAGGTAACTATATATATATATATATATATATATATATAGTAATCCCCCCACTATCCGATGAAATAGAGCCAAAGGCATGTCCGGAAAGTGGTCCCGTCCGGAAATTGGGCCCTAGCCTTCTGGACTTGTACTTATGGACCCTAACCTACCCTGACTCAGAAAAATACCTATACAGCTCCCTACTGGACATGCATAGTGCTTATTTAAGACTCAGTTCACACCAATAAGGGACATAAAAAACTGAAATAAATGCAAAAGAACCAGAGAGTGAGGTTTTAAAGGTGAGTATTTACAATGTTAAACATTCTGGGTACTTACAACAAGTCCCTGGGGACCCTAACCTAGCCGAACTCAGAAAAACAACTCCCTACTGGACATGCATAGCACCTAAGACCCTATCCACACCAATAAAAGAGTGAAATGAGGTTTTAGAGGTAAGTATGGAAAATATAGTACAATATGAAACATTCTGGGTACTTCCAACAAGTCCCTGGCCATCTCGATGAATAACTCACCTCCTCTCAGACTCTGACAGTAAAATGGAGTACCTGAGGCACCTGCAGTACACTGTACAAGTAGTCTTGCACTGAACTTAGTCATTTGCACTCATAATTCCTTTCTTGACACTGCGCACTCTAGTCGTACTTACGCTCCATGGTACCTTAATGAAATCATTGTTGCACTCTGCACTTACGTCTTTGCACTTATAAATCCATTTTCTTAACACTACACACTCTAGTCTAATTTGCGCTCCATTGTACGTCAGTAAAATCAGTGTTGCACTCTGCACTTAAGTCTTTGCACTCAGAATTCTAATTTCTTAACACTGCACACTTTGTTTTTCACTGCACAACACTGTAAATTCCCGTGTGGTCCAGTGGCAAGTTCTTGCTGTTTATTCACTGTCAGAGTCTGAGAGTAGCTGGTACGGGTGGCCTAGGGGTGCGTCACTGGGTCGTGGTGATGGACTACCCACTGCAGACGACTCTGAATCGAGGCACAGACTCACGTCCAGTGGCGACTCCACCGTGCCTGATGTGCTGGGGTGTGGCTCAGAGGATGAGGGCCTGTCTTGGGGAGGCAATGGTATGGAGCCAGGGCTGGGCACAGCGGGGGTCACGGGTCTGAATAAGCTGTCAGTGGTTGATTGACACAAGGAACAACGATTTTGGCGATTAATGATGGGCTGCCTGAAAGCACTCACTTCCTCCACAAGCTCCAAGGGCCCCATCTCCCTGTCGCAGTCCGGGTGTTCCAGGTTGTCGAGAACGAACTCTACGTGTTCCCGGAGTGCACTCAGCTTGGGGATGGCTGGAGTAGTGTCACGCTGAGAGGAGTCCGCATCATCGTTGCTGTCCTAGTCAAAATCTTCAAGCTGGGTACTGACACCTGCAACTGAAGATGCAGTCTTGATATCAGACATGGTCTGATACTCAGGATCGCCCTCGTCGTCATCCAACCACTCACGCACTTTGTCCACATCAACATCGTCGCCATGTGCACGTAGAAGTGCATGGAAGTCATCCACGTCAAAACCTAGGAAATTGTGCTCCACATCCGTTCTGAGAAGCAGACGAGACCAACCATTTTCAAGAGTCTTGACGGGGACTTCCTTCAGTGCACTGGCCCAGTTGTAGATGGTAGACTTGATGTTGTATCGGCGAATGTTTTCCAAAGTCTGCTGGCCTCATGTGTCCCGTCCCTCCCTGTGCTTGTCCTCGTCCTCGAGAACAACCATCACCTCGTTCAGGAACTTCCTTCGGTACAGCCTCTTCGTTGCCACAGTCACTCCTTGGTCCATTGGTTGGATGAGAGCAGTCGTATTAGGTAGCATAAACATGCACCTAATGTGGTCATTCTCGGCCACCAAGTCCTTGTTGCACGGGTGGGCAGGTGCATTATCCAAGAGAAGGAGGGCCTTTACCTGGTCATGCTGGATTCCTAGTGTGTTCATCTGGTAATTGATGACCTCCTTGACGAAATGGTGGTGGAACCAGTCTTTGAAGATCAAGGCAGTGAACCATTCCTTCACAGAATGGTACCAAACAACAGGAAGGACATCCATCACCCCACGAAGACACCGAGGCTGCTTTGCACGGCCAACAATAATGGGCTTGAGCCGGTGTATGTCGTTAGCATTGGTACAACGCAAAGCAGATATCCGTTGCTTGCAGAGCTCGCGGCCAGGTACACACTTCTCCGTCTCGTCTGCTAGAGTGTTCGTTGGCAAAGAGCGATAGAATAAACCAGTTTCATCAGCATTGTAGACTT
>NC_137012.1:22050652-22183152 GCF_032717465.1 Coenobita brevimanus | reverse complement strand
TATATATATATATATATAGCTCATTATAACTAGGGAAATTGGGATTGAATGATGATAATGATGATGGTTCATTACAGTACTGCAAGTTGTGTTGATCATTGATGTCTAATGTTTTTGCAGATCGAGATCTATGCAACTTATCTCTGTGGAACAGTTGTGTACGCTCCTAAAATATGCCCTCAACAGACTACAGAATATGCCTGGGGTAAGTCATGACACCTGCCTCTTTTTTATGACAACAAATTATTTGTAGACTCTCTCTCTCTCTCTCTCTCTCTCTCTCTCTCACACACACACACACACACACACACACACACACACACACACACACACACACACACACACACACACACACACACACACACACACACACACACACACACACACACACACACACACACACACACACAATACAAAGTAACTGGATTGCTGGTTTGAAAGTGGTACATAAACAAGAGGGAATAAAAAGGAGAAAGGTAGTAGACCTTAGTCATGACAAGTATGTAAACAGCATGATTAAGTTGATGTATTCTAATGCAGATGGAATGGTATCTAAATTACTAGAGATGAATGATTATATCAAAGAAAAGGAACCACATGTTATTTTCCTAACTGAAACAAAATTAACACCAAGGATATCAAACGAAACACTAAACCTAGAGGAATACAATATTTGGAGAAGAGATAGGAACTTAAAAATAGGAGGAGGAATTATAATACAGTATTAACAGAAAAATCTGCAAGTCAAAGAAATAGAACTAGATGTACCCTCATGGGTAGAACTGATCGTAGTAGAGATTAGTATGTCTGAAGGGAATGTAATTGTGGGAAATGTATACATGCCACCCAGATTAAACATTTGAGAAAAAGACGAATTTGAAGACCTGGCAGCGAAAACAATTCATAGTTTAAGAGCATTACTACATGAAATGGTGGAGAAATCTGAAAGAATTATACTAACTGGAGATTGCAATACAAATGTAAATTGGAATACTCTAGATATAAAAAACCTGGAAAGCTGTTGGGACCAAAAGCTCCTGGACCTTGTGCAGGAGTTTTTCCTAACGCAACATGTAAAAGAAAGTACCAGAAAAAGAGGATTTGACGTACCATCAGAACAAGATCTTATATTTACGAGGCAAGAAAATGATATTGACAATATTTTTTATCACCCTCCATTCGGCAAAAGTGACCATGCTGTATTAAATAACAACTTCAGGATTGAATATGACCTAGTTAATAGTAATGAGTTACAAAAAGAGCCTTTACTACAAAAAGGGCAACAACCATAACCTAAAGAAATACTTCTTAGAAGTAGATTGGGAAAAAGAGCTCAGAGGACAAGATTTAAATGTTATATATAGAAAATTCCGTGAACATATGAAATAGGAGTCTAAAATTACATCCCTTGGCACAAAGAAGCAGAAATGAAAGTAAAGAAATGGTTTAATAAAGAATGTAAAAGATCAAAAGAAAGAGACTTGTTATGGAATAGATACAGAAGACACAGTAATGAGAGGGCATATAACAACTATAAACAGGCAAGAAACAAATACACAAGAATAAGGAGAGAAACCCAAAAACAGTTTGAGGAGGACATCGTAAACAAAAGTAGTGATCAACTGAAGCTGTTTTACAGCTACATCTGAAGCACAACCAAAGTAAAAGATAAAAAAGCAATCCATTATGGATGAAGGGATCCTCATTACACAAGGGAAAGATATTTGTGAAGCACTAAATAAGAGCTTCTAATTAGTCTATCTATCTGTCTATTGCCAGACGCCTCAATCCCGTTTGGGGATTGAAAATAATTTTGAGAGGAATGATATGGAACATGCATGCCCAAACATCTATCTATCTATCTATTGCCAAACGCCTCAATCCCGTTCGGGGTGGCCACAAACAAATCGCCTCCACGTCACTCTGTTCCCCGCCATTTCACTGCCCTGCTCCCAACTCGCCCCCCCCTCCCTCTCATATACCTCTCCACGCCATCCCTCCATCTCATCCTCGGCCTTCCCCTCCACCTCACTCACATACACTCTCTTCGTCAGTCTTTCACCCTCCATCCTCTCCACATGGCCAAACCACCTCATTGTATTCCTCCTAACGCTTCCTATCACATCCACATCCACACCACAACGCTCCTTTATATCCTCATTTGTCAGCCTGTCTCTCCATGTGACTCCACAGGCTCCTCTTAAATAACTCATTTCCATTGCCCTCACTCTTGACTTGTGCCCTTCCAACAACGTCCAAGCTTCACTTCTGTACATTAGAGTTGGTATCACAATACTGTCATGTAGTAACTTTTTCACTTCCATGCTCACTTCCCTGTTTCTTATCACTGCTTCCAAGGAACCAGCAACCTTTCTTCCCTGCTGTACTCTTTCAAGCACTTCACCCTCCAAACCTCCATCCTTACTCATCACACTACCCAGGTACTTAAATGTGCTCACATTTTCCAATTCCTCACCATTTGACCTTGCTGTACATTCACTGACTTCACCTCTCTCAAAGACCATCACTTTACTTTTCCCTACATTCACCTTTAGATTCCGTTTCTTACACGCTCTCCCAAACTTATCCACCAAGCCTTGCAGCTCCCCTTCGTCTTCATTCAACAACACAGTATCATCTACAAACAACAGTAGAGGGAGTTTCCAAATACTACCCTCTCTCACCAGGGCCACTCCAACATCCACTACCCTACCTTGTACCTCTTTTATTACCCCATCCATGTACAGATTGAACAACCATGGAGACATGACACATCCCTGTTTCAACCCAACCTTCAAAGAGAAAAATTCACTTAGTTCACCATCCACATGCACTGCAGCCTTAGCACCTTCATACGTACTCTTCACAGCATTCAACAACTTCCCATCTACTCCATATATTCTTAATACTTTCCACAGTCCTTGTCTATCCACCCTGTCATATGCTTTCTCGAAATCCATGAAAGCTGCATAAAACTTCTTTCCCTTCTCTAGAAACTTTTTCACTAAAGATCTAAGAATGAATATCTGATCTACACAACCTCTTCCCTTCCTAAAGCCTCCCTGTTCTTCTCCAACTAATTCCTCTGTTATTTCCCTGACTCAGTCAATAAGTATCCTATCATACACTTTTCCTATTATACTTAGAAGACAAATGCCCCTATGATTACCACACACTTCTTTTTCCCCTTTTCCTTTGTACAAGGGAATAATTATACCTGACTTCCAATCCTCCGGAACTCTACCTTCTTCCCAGGCCAATCTGCACATCTTCCACATCCATTCTACTGCTATCTCTCCCCCATGCTTCAACATTTTACCACACACTCCATCAATTCCTGGGTCTTTCCCCAATTTAAGTCTCTTCATTGCTTCCACTTCTATTCTACTGATTTCTTCCTGTCTTCTCACCTCCCTCCTTCTCCCAGCCATTCCTCAGCCACTTACAGTATACTCGCCTCACTTCCATCCTCTATGTTCAACAATTCCTTAAAGTGTTCTCTCCATCTGTTCACATTTTGTCCCTTCACTAGTAATCTACCATTTTTATCTTTCAACCCCTCTAACTTCACTTCCACCCTGTCTTACTCTCTTCACCTCTTTCCAGAACATTTTCTTACAGTCCCTCCACTTTACATTCAAATTCCTTCCAAATTCCTCATCCACTCGCTTCTTACTCTCTCTTACTAATCTTTTCACCTCTCTCTTTCTTTCTACATATAACTCTCTCTTCCGCCTCTCAACTTCTTCCACACCCCTATTTCTCATCCATTCATTGTATGCTTTCTTCTTTTGTGCCACAGCCTGTGTCACCTCTTCATTCCACCACACTGTTCCTTGCATCCCCTCCGTCTTCTCTTCATCCCACACATCACATCACATGCTGTACACATTTCTTCTGTGAATATCCTTCACACACCTTCCATGTCCCCCATCTGCTCCAATTCATAATTGCCTAATCATTCCTCCACTTCTCTCTTATATTCTGCCTTTTTCTCTTCCTCTTGTAACTTTTCCTCTCTCCTTGCAAATACTCCTTCTTCCCGTCCATCCCTTCTTCTATTACTCCATCTTGTTTGGATCTTGATTCTGGCTACCACCAAATAGTGGTCAGAAAGTCCACTCCCCCAACCTCTATAAGCTCTTTGCAACCATTACACATCTTCGCATCCTTTCATCCACACACACCTAATCAATCATTGCCCTCCTTTCATTCAATTCACCATCCACCCTTTTCATGACTTGCCATGTATACCTGTGGATCATTTTATGCCTGAAGAGGGTATTGGCTATCACCAACCCCCTCCCAGCACAAATGTCCACTAACGCACTCCCATTCTCATCTATCTCAGCAAGCACACCCCACTCACCAACTGTTCCATCCACCTTCACCTTCTCTACTTTACCATTCATATCACTGATCAAAAACACTCTCTCATTCCTTCCAAACTTTCCCATACACACTTCCACATATCCAGAACTCTTCTCTCACTCTGCTTGCACGATCTTGCGTTGGCGCATACACGCACACAATCACCCACATTTGTATTCCAACTTTCAACTTTACCCACACAATCCTTGACCCAACTGATCCATACTGTCTTATGTTCGTCTTCCATCTTTTACTCAGAACTATACACACTTCTTCTTTTGCCCTCTCACCTATGCCTGCACATGCCTGCACATATACCCCGTCCATGCTTTCATTCTCTCACCTCTCCATTTAGTTTCATTTACTCCACATACATCCACTTTCACACCCTCAAGCACCTGGACAATCTCTCTGTCTTTCACCTCATCATTCACACCTCTCACATTCCATGTTCCGATTACCACGTCCTTTGTCTGGTCCTTGGTCATCATCTTTTGGTCAGTCCTTGTCCGAGGCTTCTAGTTTGTCTTTTTAGTTAGTTGTTTTTTGGGGAGGGACACTAACCCTCTGCCAACCCTTTTAGTCACCTTGTATAACAAGCAGGGATACTGGGGGAGTATTCTTGAAAAAAAAACCCTACCCCAGAGGAACTTCCAATCAGTATTTACAGAAGAAAATAATTTTGAGTGGAATGATATGGAACTTACATGCCCAAACATATTACCAGATATACAAATATCTATCTGTCTATTGCCAGACGCCATAATCCTGTGAGAGGTGGGCATTTGACTTTGAGTTATTTGTTTTAATGGGAGGGGCACCAACCCTCCTCCAACCCACTTGTTGACACGTAGGAACATGTATGATTTGGTTAAATGGTTACCACCCAGCGTTGTACATGGTTTCTTGGCTTACAGGAAACCATTTGGCTTGTCACTCAATATAAAGCCACCTGTAGCGGAAAGAAAAGCAATAAGAAGTGACATAGAAAGATGGGAGACATAGGAAGAGAGGAGGGCATGCACAGAAAAAGAATGATAAAGGCTTAGGAAGAAGTAGGCAGCACTACATCAAGTGAGTGGGTGATGGTTGCCACCACCTACCATTTATACAAATATCAGAAAAAGAAGTACAAGAGGAGTTAAGTAAATTAGACAAAGGTAAAGCAAATAGTCCAGACAAAATTTCATGTTGGGTGCTACATGAATGTGCAAAGGAGTTAAGTAGACCACTATCCTAAATAATCAAGGAATCCCTGGGTCAAGGTAAACTACCTGATATTTGGAAGAAAGCAAACATTGTTCCCTTGTTCAAGAAAGGGACTAAACAAAATCCACTCAACTGCCGACCGGTAGCACTAACCAGTGTTGTAAGTAAGATACTGGAAAAGCTGACAAGAAAAATTTGGGTAAGCTATCTAGAAGAACACAATATGACAGCAGAAAGGCAATTTGGTTTCAGAAAGGGATATTCATGTGTCACTAATCTATTGAGCTACTATGACAGAGTTCCAGAAACATTACAGAAAAGAGAAGGATGGGTGCACAGTATCTATCTAGATTTCAAGAAAGCCTTTGACAGAGTACCGCACCAAAGACTTTTATGGAAACTGTACCATCAAGGAGGAATCAGAGGCAAACTGCACTGTTGGATGCAGGATTTTCTCAGAAAAAGGGAAATGAGAACAGTATTAAGAGGAAATTACTTACCATGGAGGGAAGTGACTAGCGGAGTTCCACATGGCTCAGTGCTGGCACCAATTATGTTTTTAGTGTATATAAATGATATAGATAGTAACTTTGGAAATCTGTCTATCTACTGCCAGATGCCACAATCCCGCAAGGGGTGGCCATTTGACTTTGAGTTATTTGTTTTACGGGAGGGGCACTAACCCTCCACCAGCCCACTTGTTGACACGTAGGGAGCACATATGGTTTGGTTATATGGTTACCATCCAGCGTTGTAAATGGTTTCTTGGCTTACAGGAAATCATTTGGCTGTCAATGTAAAGCCACCTGTAAAGGAAAGAAAAGCAATAAGAAGTGACAGGAAAGATGGGAGAAATAGGAAGAGAGGAGGGCAGGCACAGAAAAAGAATGATGAAGGCTAAGGAAGAAGTAGGCAGCACTACATCAAGTGAGTGGATGATGGTCGCCACCACCTACCATAACATGGGAAATGAAAGCTATTTAAATATGTTTGCTGATGATGCAAAAATACAAAGGAGAATTATTAACACAGCCTCTTATAAAGAACTACAAGAAGAATGAAATAAACTTCATGAATGGAGTACTATATGGCAAATGGAATTCATTGCGGACAAGTGTCATGTAATCAAGATTGGTAAAAGTGGAAGTAGAACAGATTGGAACTATAAGTTAGGAAGTAAAACCCTACACATAACAGAAAGAGAGAAGGACTTAGGTGTGATTATCATTAACAGACTATCTCCGGCTGACCATGCAAGTGAGAAGGTACCGAGCATATACACACTGCTTGCAAATATGAGAATAGCATTCACATACATAAATGAAGACATGCTGAGGAAGATAATAACACATTTCATCAGACCAACCCTGGAATATGCATCAGTAGTCTGGAATCCTCATCTCAAGAAACACATAGATAAGATTGAAAAAGTTCAAAGGGCTGCTACAAGATGGGTACCAAGCTTAAGGGATCTAAGGTATGAAGAACGACTAGAAAAACTGAATCTGCCAACACTACAGGAGAGAAGGAAAAGAGGAGACATGATTATGCTATATAAATGCATATCAAGGAAGGAGAAAATAGACGTAAATGAATATATAACCTATGGGGAAACATCAGCAAGAGGATGCTGCAAAAAACTGGATAAAAAGAGAGGCGATAAAGACATAAGGAAATTTAGTTTCCTAAATAGGGCAATTGGTCAGTGGAATGCACTACTGAATGAAATAGTGTGTACCAAAACAATTCATAAATATAAGGAGATGTATGATAGAAATGTTTTAAGACACGGGACAGTACGAGCTTGACTCATTCCTGTAAAGATACAGTTAGGTACGAATTAGGTAAGAACACACACACACACACACACACACACACACACACACACACACACACACACACACACACACACACACACACACACACACACACACACACACACACACACACACACACACTTATTTTCCATCCATCCATCCATCATCCAACCCTACGTTGCCCCATGAGGAGCATAGGAGCCTGGGGCTAGGAAAGTTGGTCCTGGCATTTAAGATGAGAGTGACCAGCCTCACTCATCCCTGAGTGGCAATACGTGAGCAATAAACCCCAACCACCCCTTGGATATAAACCTTCACCGGCTCAGTCCGATTGGAGCACCTTTATTACCCACTAAACCACCAGGAGCCAAAATTTGGTTATATGGTTACCACCCAGCATAGTAAATGGGGTCCTGGTGTACAGGAAACTATTTGGCTTGTCACTCATTGTAGAGTCACCCACAGGCAGAAGGAAGAGGAAAGAATGAAGGAAAGAAAGACAGAAGAGGGAGTGTAAAGTCACCCCGGAGGCAGAAGAAAGAGGAAAGAATGAAGGAAAGAAAGACAGAAGAGGATGGATGGATAGAAGGACGGAGGAGAGGAAAGGGCAGACACCCGAGAGCAGCACTACATCAAGTGAGTGGCTGGTGAGTGTCCCCACCTGCCACAAACACTTACTTTCAACCCAATAATGCTATACTATACCCTGATGTATCTTGCTTCATCCATCCATCCATCCATCATTCAATCCTACATTGCCCCATGAGGAGCGTAGGAGCCCGGGGTTAGGCAGTTGGTCCCGACTTTTAAGATGAGAGTGACCAGCCTCACTCATCCCTGAGTGGCATTACATGAGCAATCAACCCCAACCACCCCTTGGATATAAGCCTTCACCGGCTCACTCCGATTGGAGCTCAATAATTACCCACTAAACCACCAGGCGCCAAAATTTGGTTATATGGTTACCACCCAGCATAGTAAATGGTTTCCTGGTGTGCAGGAAACCATTTGGCTTGTCACTCAGTGTAGAGTCACCCACAGGCAGAAGGAAGAGGAGAGAATGAAGGAAAGAAAGACAGAAGGGGGAGTGTAAAGTCACCTGTAGGCAGAAGGACAAGGAAAGAATGAAGGAAAGAAAGAAAGAAGAGGATGGAAGGAAAGAAGGATGGAGAGGAAAGGGCAGACACCTGACAGCAGCACTACATCAAGTGATTGGATGGTGAGCGCCCCCACCTACCACCTATCTTTCTTCATATCGCATATATTTAATTCTTTTCAGTGTTTGTTAGCATGTATCGCAGAAATATTCATTTGTTACATCATTAATGTTAAGCTACTGTTTTATTAATACCAGTAATCTTTTTCATAATATTCAAGCTCTGTTACTTTCACATCGTGATTTGTTATATACTGTCTACTCTACACAGAAAAGTCACCACTCAAACATTACCAGGCTTTCTTCAATAACGTCTTAACCCCAGACACTCTTACACCAGCAGTGAAAAACACTTTCATACCAAGTTCATGCACAGAGGAATACAACACCTTAATAAAAGATCTGCAGTATACTAGAAGCCACCCCTCCTGATATCAAGCCATCAGAGATATCCTTAAATATAGCTAATCGAGTTCACCCAGCCGGGCTTAGATCAGGATATCAACCAGCCCTTCTGTTACCAGCTTAGATTTGTGTTAGGTGAAGTCACAGGTGACATGAACCCCTCTTTTGGAATAGGCCCACACAGCGTAACCCACATCATGGACCACAGCACAGCACAACACATGCCATACAAAGACACGACATCTATGGTGTAAGGAACCAATGGGATGACCCTGTAGGAACAGTTATTAACCTGCATTTAACTGTTTGCTGAGCTAGGCATGACCAGGATTGAGCAGCAACTTCACTTTATCTATCCTACATCATACTCATGTGCTCTACTCTTTACCCATTATTTGTCATACTCACATTCCCTTACTGTCAATCATTTATCCCTAATTTGTTCTTACTATATTTGCTTTGTATTTTTAATCTACTCGTGATTTATCATATTCATGTACTGTACTTTACCATTCTTTCAGTCCTCATTTAATCCTGTTTTATTATTGACCAAGTCAAACGGTTAAGTTAAACCATCACATCTAATATGCTATTTGTCCTGCTTGATGGTGACCCTGGATTAGCTGCTGGCTTGGCTAAATTCAAGTGTTACCTGATTGTTGTACTGTTTGCACTGTCATTGTTAAGTAAATACCGATGTAAAGAAGCCATAATCTGTGTCCCCTGCTAACTATAGTTCCCTATATATTGATGGAGATGCATTTGTTGGTGCAGATTATTTTATTACTGCTGTTGTGATCTAGTTTGATCAGATTGCCTCCTCTCCTTTGGAGCCTTGTCATATATAGTTTGTTTTTGTTTAACATTCATTCAGTTGTGTGTTTCATCAGTGCATCATAGTTGTAAAGAGGAGGATACTTGCACTTTGATGTTGTCACTCCCACCTTTTTGCACTTGTGTTTTGTTATTCCTTACCCTCTGAATATACTGTACTATACTATTGTGTTTTGTTACCAGTTCCCTGCAGTTCCCTTTTCTCAAGTGCTTTATGTCCATCATCCAGTATTTGTCACAGTTACGTACATACCATATCTGCGTTCATCCATGATTAATTGTTGTGTCTGCTTTATTTATGTGTCATCACTCATATGGTCTTATGTTTTCATCCATCATTAACTGTTGTCTTCTTTGATACTGCATTCCCATCAGTCATTTGGTCTTGTATTAGAGCTTTGTTACCCTGTTGTTATCACCACCACATAATGTTTATAGCCATCACTCATTACATCATATTAATTTGATACAGGTATTCTATAATTAGTTGCTCATACTTAACCACTTCAGTTTATGTTTTGTATTTTTATTTATTTATTTTTTATCCAGGTGAGTATACATCTTTGGATGGACTTTTAGAACTGCAGACGTTAGATGTACTCCCCATTTACCCTTTCACTGCGATAGATCCCTTGAACTGCAGAGGTTAGGTGTACCCTGCATGTACTCTTTCACTGTTATAGGTCCCCACATCGCAGAAACTGTCTGATGTTAGGAAGAAGAAATTAATTGGTACAGTTATGCTGTAGTTGTGGTAGATGGTGGCGCTCACTATCCACTTACTTGATGTAGTGCTGCTCTTGGGTGTTTGTCCTTTCCTCTCCTCCGTCCTTCTTTCCTTCATTCTTTCCTTGTCGTTGTGCCTACGGGTGAGTTCATGCTCCCTCTTCTGTCTTTCTTTCCTTCATTCTTTCCTCTTCCTTCTGCCTGTGGGTGACTATATGCTGAGTGATAAACCAAATGGTGTCCTGTACACCAGGAAACCAGTTACTATGGTGGGTGGTGGTTTGGGTAATTACAGCGCTCCAGTCAGATTGAGCGGTTGAAGGTTTATATCCAAAGATGGTTGGGGTTTATTGCTCCTGTAATGCCACTAAGGGATGAGTGAGGCTGGTCACTCTCATCTTAAATGTGGGGACCAACTTGCCTAGCCCTGGGCACCTACGCTCCTCATGGAGCAACATAGGATTGGATGATGAATGAATGAATGAATGATGTATATTGTAGTGTACTCTGCTGAGCTTTTCTTGAACTTGGAGTGTTGTCTGTTACCTCACATCATCCTACCCTTTGTCACCACTTGCACAACAAACCACAAGAGATCATGCCATATCATTCTTGTATTATCATTCACTCAGCACTCACCAAACCCATTTTGAACAGTTATATATCATTGCAAGGTCATAACATGTACATCCTCATGGATGTTCGAATTCTCACACTGTAAGCCAGGTATTTTAAAAGTAGTGCCATGATACCCCCAGGGGGTATCAAAATGGGTTCTTGGGGATATCTAGAAAGCTGTCCTAAAATTCATCCATCCATCATCAAGGCCGACACATGCAAGCATGTTGGAGCCTTTAAAAACGAAACGAAAATGAAACGAAACGATTATCCAATCTTGTGTTGCTTCATGTGGAGCGTAGGAGCCTGGGGCTAGGCAAGTTGATCCTGACATTTAAAATGAGAGTGAACAGCCTCACTCATCCCTGAGTGACATTATGTATAAACCCCAACCACCCCTTGGATATAAACCTACACTGGCTCAGTCTGATTGGAGCGCCTTAATTACTCACTAAACCACCAGGTGCTATAATTTGGTTATATGGTTACCACGCAATGTAGTAAATGAGGCCCTGAATAACATGGTGTACCGAGCGCCACTTCAAGCAAAACCGAGTTAAATATACCACTATGTAGCCCAAACCCTCTTTGATCTGGAAAGCAACTGGCATTAGGGTCCAAATTCCCCTCCTGCAACATGGTCTCATTGCCCACTTCACCTCAGTGCGTCAACAAGCCTTCATGCTGGTCACAGAATGTACCAAGTGCCTCCCAGCAACGTGTTGTCTGATGTTACCAGATACTAGCATTTCTTAATATTCACAGTCATGCTTTTTTTTTTTTTTTTTTTTTTTTTTTTTTTAATAGCATAAAATTGCATGATTTTAAGGGTATGTTAGCCATAATGTACAGAAAACTGGAAAGGCAGAGAGCTCAGCAAGACATTGGCAACTGTGATATGGGAATCTGTCGCAACGTGACACAGTTTTTTGTTAACCAGCCAGCCAGGAACACTGCCTGGATTAACTGGCTATTTTCAGAGCTGTTTTAGTGTTTTTTCTCACTGTCTCGAGAACATGAATGACTCTAGTAGTGAGCAAAAAGCTTCTGGTCCTTCTCATAACAGAAAAAGAGCGAGGGGGCCAGAGATGTGGGCACAAAACATTAGTAAGATGCTCAGGAACACTGGGCTTTTGCCTTTGTAAACGTTTCCCATTGATAGCTTTGGTTAGTTTGATTGTTAAAAATGCTTGCGGAGCGTACGTTTTCTCTCTCAATAACCACACTGGAGAAAAACATAGCTATTGTTGTACCTTTCAGAATGCCACTAATTTCTCTTCTACCAAGATTAGCGTGACATGAAAGTACAAACTTCAAGCTAAAAAAAAAAAAAGAAAAAAAAAGATATTCACTAGTTCCAGAGTTATGGCATTTTGAAAGTTACGTAACTTTAATTGCGTTTTTCTCCGTTTTCAACATGTGGCGTTCGGTATACTATGTTATTAGGGGCCTCAAATAGTTTCTTGGTGTAAAGCGAACCATTAGGCTTGTCACTCAGTGTAGAGTCACCCATAGGCAGAAGGAAGAGGAAAGAATGAAGGAAAGAAAGACAGAAGAGGAAGGAAGGAAGAGAGGAAAGGGCAGACACCCAAAGCAGAACTACATCGAGTGAGTGGATAAAAATAATGATAATAGTTTTGTGTATGGTAACTATGAAAGGAATAATGTGAAAGGAGTAATATTATTAGAGAGGTGGTATCAGGTTGACATGGAGTTAAGTCCGGGGGTATCATGGCCAAACATGTTTAAGAACCACTGTATAAGCCTTTCACTTGCAGATGAGTAAAATTCCTAAGTATGTCACAACAAATTGAGTGGATGTATTGAAAGTGATTATTACAGTATAGTCCTCTCACTTGCAGGACTTTCCTTCATGTGAATATTTATTATGGTAGGGTAGTCCTCTCACTTGCTGGACTTTCCTTCATGTGAATATTTATTATGGTAGGGTCCCTTTAACTCAGACTATGTGGGGGTGGGGGAGGCTGTCAAAATTATGAGATCTGAGATATCATTTGTTTGTTCATTTTTGAAGGCTCCATTATGCTTGCATGTGTCGGCCTTGGTCACCTAATGGCAGCTTTTCATGCTGCTTGTTCTCTGGCAGCTTCCCTATTCAGTCCCTTATCCCTGGGGTCACACATGGTGACCTCGACCCAGGTCTTATTCAATCTACCTCTTACAGCCCTGCCCCTAACATTACACTGCTCACATTGTGCACCCACCTATCATCCTCCCATCCTCTCCACATGCCCAAACCATATCAGTCTGCCTCTTCTCATCAGAACACCACTACATTCAAGTCCCATCCTAGCCCTCAACACTTCCATTGTAAACTTAGCCCCCCCAGGCCTCGCACTCAGGGACACACTGCACATCCACCTTATCGTTGTCATTTCTGTACGTTTGGTCCTGTGAATATCCTCCTCTTTTACTGCCCAGGTCTCACTACCATACAGCATTACACTCCTGGCACATGCTGCATACAAAGATCCTTTGGCACGGAGGGAGAGCCCTCTCAACATCAGGAGAGGCAACAGCTCGCAGGACTTCTTCCAGCCACTCCTCACTATAGCCACAGAGCTGGCTTCAGCCCCACCTCCAGCACATAACATGTCTACCAAATAACAAAACTCTTCCTTTCACTCAAGAGACTCACCAGCATGTTCAATCCTTTCTGGCCTGACAACCTCCACCTGCTCTCCCTAACACATCGCACACATGAAATCAGCATTTGGGGAGGTGGTGGCTCAGTCAGTAGAGAGGTGGCCTGCAGTCCTACCGGACCCAGGTTCAAATCCTGGCTGGGGCAGGGAACAGTTTCAGAATTTGAATTTCTTAAAATCAGACTTTACTGATCTACCAGAAGACCCGCCGACATGTCGTAAAAATACCCCCGCTAATACCAATACACCAGTCCTGTGTGAGACAGCCCTAGCATGTATTCAATATGGACGATGGGTGTAAGCGCCGAAGTGGTGACATGTAGAGGTGTATGGTATGTAGAAGGACTACTGGCCCTTGAAAGCAGGCTGTGAAGCCTATGCCCAGAGTCGGACACACACACACACACACACACACACACACACACACACACACACACACACACACACACACACACACACACACACACACACACACACACAGAGTCTGCCTCCGATACTGCTACAACTATTGTGCACCCACTTATCGCGGACTCTGCACAAGATGGAATTACTTTCCACACCCTTGACTTGCGGCAGATCAACACGGCCATTATCCCTCTTCTTTGACAGTACTGCCACCAGCCCTATGTACCATCACTTTTGTTTTATCTGCATTTACTCTTAAGCCCTTGTGCCCCATGTTATCTCTCCGCATCCTAAATCAGCTTACATCTCCCACAGGAATCCATTTCTGAAGCCACTTGAGAGGGCTTCAAGTACCATGATAATCAAGAAGGGGCTCAAAACTGACTCCTGGTGCACACCAACATTCACAGAAAACTCATCACCCAAATCTCCTTTCACCTTTACCTGGGTGTGAGCACCCACATACATGGCCATAATGACCCTAACCAGTCACTCTTCGATCCCAAGCTTTCTCATTGCCACTTCATCACCTCTCTCGGGACTGTCAAAGGCCTTCTCCAAATCAAAAAAACATAGTACAGTTCCCTTTTCTTTCCTGTATATTTATCCTGAAGCTGTCGAACAATGAATTTGACATCAGTGGTCCCTTTGCCTGGTATAAACCCAGACTGCATATCATCAGTATTCACTCATTCTTTAATCATACCTTCTAGAACTCTCTCCATTACCATTATTTTCTGGTCTGGAATCTTTATGCCTCTATAATTTCCTCTTTCCAGGGCATCACCCTTCCCCTTGTACACATTTACCATTATACTCTTCCGCCAGTCATCTGGGACAACACGCTCATAAAAAATCGTATTTATTAGGTCAGTGACAAACCTCACTCGCATATCTCCTGAGGCTTTCAACATTTCAGCAGGCAACTTAGATATACTTGCTGCCTTCCTCACCTGCATCCTGCCTATTGCCCTGCCCACAGTAGCAGCGTCAATCAAAGGCCAAGGGCCAAACTTACTAATAGCAAATAAATTTTGAATTGCCTCACCATCAGTTACAGTTGACAGTATTGTCTTCTTCCAAATCTATATAGCCACCCAGCACTAGCCTTGAAACCCTCATATTTCATTTGTGTAGTTTTTCAAGGATAGACAGACACTTGTTTATGCCTGGGGACAGGCTTAGGCCTAGGGCTAAATCTTCTTGAACATCTTTTTTGTCTTTTTTTCATCTTGCCTGTATAATAACAAATAGTTAGTAGAAACTCATTCACATTAGACATGTACAGTATCTGCATTCAGTATAGGTAACATGCTAGAAGAAGGTATTTAAGGGGGTGAAATAATAAGGGAAACACTTTAATGCAAATGTTGTTGTCTGAGTTACATTGACTTTGTTTGCCTGGATCCCCCTCTCCCCAGAGCATTATTCCCAAAAATGTACATGATATCTTTGCCATTGAATATGTTGATCACTCCAACAGATGGAACCATTCACCAAGCCAGTTGATGTCACAGAATTCCCAACATATGAGGATGTTGTAGTCCACCCGGTTGACTTTACGTCATTGGAACGCAACATCAAACGCAAGTTTTATGGCTCAACAGAGGCATTTTCCTCAGATGCCCGGTGGATAGTGCACAATTCGGTGATTTTTAATGGAGGTAAGACCTGTTAACATCATCATTGTCTGTATATAGTAGTGTAAAGGCCCTTTTGTTTTATCAGTACCAGTTCTTTTGCTTAAAAGCCTTGATTTTCATTCTAGTTTTTCATCATCCAGTAAGTTGAATACAAATAACTTTGTTAGCTTTTTGCATTTATTTTTTTGTTGTATTTTGTATGATGACAGAGCACTGTGGAGTGGTATGACTTTGAATAGTATATAAATTAACTTTCTTTGCTGTTGAATATTCCCCATCATTTTGTGTAAATATTTTATCTTAAACATTTATTGGTGCTTGATCTCTGGGAGCCACCTTATACAGTCCTTAATCCCTGAGGTCACACTCTGTGATCTCTTCCCAGGTCTTTTTTGGTCTGCATCTCACAACCCTGCCCTCAACATACACACTTCTTACCTTCTGCACCCTGTTCTCTTCTTCCATCCTCTCAACATGCCCAAGCCATCTCAATCTACCCCTCCCTATCACAACACCAGTATATTCCAGTCCCATCCTTCCTCTTAACCCTTCATTTGCAATCTTAGCCCTCCAGGTGTGGTATTGTAGGCTGCACTACACACCCATCTAATCGTTGTCATTTCTGTACATCTTAGACTGTGAATATCCTCTTCCTTTACTGCCCAGGTCTCTCTACCATACAGCATAACACTCCAAACATATGCCACATACAAAGTTCTCTTTGCATGAAGGGAGAGCCCTCTTGATGTTAGGAAAGGCAACAGCCCCTGAACTCCTCCAACCACTTGTTATCCTAGAACTATACATATTCATATATATACAGTAGAGTCACGATTTAAAACAATCTTACAATGACTTGGGCATTTAATTTCTCCCATAAGTACTTAATGGCACGGTAATACCACTCAGATGCGCGTGAGAAACTGTGGGAAATGGGTGAGTTTAGGTACAGTTTTGGATTTCCAGATACAACTCGTGTTATGCTTTTGTTGGTCGCTGATTGGCTTCCTTGACCCAACCCGACCCACATGACCCATGTCCCATACCACCTGCCACAGCCTGCCTCAGCGTTGTGTGGACAGTTGCTGTGATGAGAAGTTCATTTGCTTATTTACATTTTTCTCTTTTCCTCCTTTCCTCTCTCAGCTCTGAGCACGTCATTCCAAACTAACTTTAAGTTATACCCAAGCACCCTCAGAGTGCTATGAACACAAGAAAAGCATTTATTCTAAATGAAATTGTAAAATTGTTGGACAAAGTGGCGTGTGGTGTGGGAGCTTAAATGCAAATGATCAGACAGATAAAATGAGTCGAGTATGTTAATAATGTGGATAGTTTTCATTATTGGAAAAAAAAATTAATGATGAAGGAGCAGTCAAACTCATGCTTTTGCCTTTAGGGGGGGGGGGGGGAAAGAGGCTTTGTGCCTTAACTGACGGTCTTTGGTCAAGAAAATTCTGATCTTACGACATGTGAAGACAGTACGTGTTGATGTAAATAGTTAAGTAAGATAATTATGTGAGTTCAGTTCTTGTGAATTATACTGTCATACAAATTATGCGGCTTAGCTGACTTGTTTCTTATTCACAATTGCTGCATTCGTGTGTACAGGAGAAGTGAGAAATATGCAATCATTTCATGCTAACGACATCTTTATAGCTTTATTTTTTTGTTTATTGTTGATGACTAATGAATTTCAAAAATGGTTTCACACTTTTTTTTTTTTTTTTTTTTTTTTTTTTTTTTTTTAAAGTGCCAAAAGTGATTCCTGGCAAAATATGCGTGATGCTGGGTGACCATTATTCACGTGCTGTTTAGGTCAAAAGTTTTTGCTTGATTGGGTTGGGGTTGATTGCTCATGTAATGCCACTCAGGGATGAGTGAGGCTGGTCACTCTCATCTTAAGTGTCGAGACCAACTGCCTAGCCCCGGGCTCCTACCCTCCTCATGGGGCAATGTAGGATTGGATGATGGATGCATGGATGGTAATGAGGACTTTCAAGAGGCTTAGTGGCAGTCGTTGGTGATAAAAATTTTTATGAGGAGTATTTGGGGGGCAAGAGTAATCAGTTAGGTTAGGTTAGAATGCAGTATGCACTGATATGTCCAGTTGGTGAGATCCTATATAAACACACTCTCTTGGGTGTCTTAAGGCAGACATATTTGTAATAATCTATCTTTAAGTATATTTTTAACAAAAAATATGAGGCTTCTAGAACCTAAACCCCTATTTTACGTGTAAATATATGTCACATTTTAGTGCAAAATTGATTTTGCACGAGGTTTTGCATAACCTGTCTTGTGTTGTATGAAGACTCTACTGTATATATATATATATACATATACACACAGTGCTCGTCAAAAGTATCGAGCGCCTGTTGCCGGGCGCACAGTACTTATAGCCAAAAAAGAATCACCTGTTTTTGGTAGTAAAAATTGAGCCAGAAGTTTGCGGCACTAGCATGATGTCACGGTAGCCTGAGGCCTTCCGACGCGCTGGTTGGCTCCTGCCTCAGTTGCCCACGGGTTGCCTGAGAGAGAGGAACTCCATCGCGTCTCCCTCTCTTTTTGCGCCCTTTTTTGCCGAGTGTCCCGCAGTGTTTTGGCTTTCGCTACTTTGTTATGGCACCTACCCGTGAACTATCGAGTGAAATCATATCCCAGATCATTGCTCTAAAGGAGGCAGGCCACCAAACAAAGGAAATTAGTGAATTGGTTGGTGTGGCTCGATCGACAGTGCGTAGGTGGTGTGTGCGGTTTTGAGTGGAAAACAGTGGTGACGTTCCCACAAAGAAGCCGCGGTCTGGTAGTCCCAGGAAAACTTCCCCAAGGTCTGTTAATCTTTTAAAACGTGCAGTGGAGTTTAATCCTCGTGTGACTGCAAGGAAAATAAAGGAGAGCAACCCGGAAGTGTTTGGTGAGGTGTCTGTGCGCACAGTGTCTCGAAGGGTCCACGAACTTGGTTACACAAGTCACAGGCCTGTGAGAAAGCCTCTTTTCACAAAGAACCAGCGACATCGTAGGCTTGCCTTTGCTAAAAAATATCTTAATTGGGGTGAGGAGCAATGGTTGTCAGTGTTGTGGTCTGATGAGGCAACGTTTAGTGTCACCTGTAACAGAGGAGCACGTGTGTACCGCCCCGAAGGTAGTGACCCACTTGACCCACGGTATGTTGAATGCACAGTTAAACATCCTGATTCATGGTATGGGGTTGTTTTTCTGGTCAAGGTTTGGGGAAGCTTGTGCTTCCCAAGAACTGCAGAGTGAATCAGGATGTTTACCTGGAGCTTCTTTGTGATCATTTACCAGACTCCTTCGAGCTCACAGGTGCACGAGTGTTTCAGCAGGACGGTGCACCTGCTCACACGGCCAAATCGGTCACCAATTGGCTTCGTGACTAAGAGGTATCGTTCATGGAAGACTGGGCAGGAAATAGCCCAGACCTCAACCCGATTGAAAACCTCTGGTACCTCGTAAAGAAGAATCTCCAAGGGACGGACGTGAGCTCTCTGCCTAAGCTGGAAGCCGCCATTCATGACTTCTGGGACAAAATACCCCTCTAGCACCTGAGGAACCTCGCCCTTTCACTTCCAAGACTTCTCAGGTCCATGAAGAAGCGTAAAGGATGACCTACAAAGCACTAAAGGTAAATAAAATGCATTATTTATATATTTTTTCAATGTTGAAAGGTTTGTTTCGTAGGAGGGACGCAGGTCGCTCGATACTTCTGACGAGCACTGTAGATATGAAAGCCAATTGCACTGAACTCATCAATAACACAATGAAATGACTGTATGTAAGGGATTGCCGGATGGATGCATTATATACGCATATGCAAAACAGCCAGTCAAAAGTATTCATTCATGGGCGTGATATTTTTTATCAATGAGTATTTTAGTGACTTTAATGGTCTACAGTGTTGCTAACTCTTGTAAGTTTATCCAGACATATAGAATAGTCACAATACTTACATTACATTTCTAGGTCTGGACTGAAATAGGGCTCACCAGCTAGATAGCAGATGACACCTGAAAGTCCCTCATTCCACCTTAGATGATTCCGGTGCTCTTCCTCCATCACTTCCCTCCTCTGACTTCCTCATGGCTGACATTAAAATTTCTTCAGCTGATGTATTTTCTGCCATTACAGGCCACAATACTAATAAGGCATATGAGCCAGATGGAGTCCCTCCTGTTGTTCCCAAGAACTGTGCCTCTGTGCTTACACCCTGCCTAGCCAAACTCTTTCGCCTTTGTCTATCAACTTGTATCTTTCCTTCTTGCTGGAAGTTTGCTCTCATTCAGCCAGTACCAAAGAAGGGTGACCATTCCCACCCCTCAAACTATCGTCCGATTGCTTTAACGTCCTGCATCTCAAAAGCTTTCGAGTCAATTCTTAAAAGAAAAATTTTAAAGCATCTTTCCTATCACAACCTTCTTTCTGATCATCAGTATGGGTTCCGTTAGTGACGTTCCACTGGCGATCTTCTCACCTACCTTTCAGACTCCTGGTCATCCTCCTTTCGGGACTTTGGCGAAAGCTTTGCTATTGCACATGACATCTCAAAGGCTATCGATCGAGTCTGGCATAAATCTTTAATTTCCAAACTGCCCTCTTACGGTTTCTATCCTTCTATCTGTGCCTTCATCTCTAGCTTCCTTTCTGGTCGTTCTATAGCCGCTGTTGTAGACGGCCATCGTTCTTCACCTTGATCTATCAACAGTGGTGCTCCTCAGGGCTCTGTCCTATCACCAACTCTCTTCCTTTTATTCATCAATGACCTTCTAGGCAGTACATCTAACCCTATCCACTCATAAGCTGATGACTCCACCCTTCACCTTTCTATTCGGTTCCTGCAACATCCATCTCAGCAGTTACTTCAACAAACAAGGGATGAGGCTATGGCACGCCTAATGTCTGACTTGGCTCGTATCTCTGACTAGGGTAAAAATAATCTGGTTGTTTTTAATGCATCAAAGACTCAGTTTTTACACATATCAACCCGACATAATTTTCCACAGGTATACCCACTAATGTTTAATAATATTCAGCTTAATCCTGCATCATCCTTGAACATGCTTGGGCTTTCATTTATCCAGGACTTATCTCGGAAAGATCATATTACATCTCTTGTAAAATCCGGTTCCAAGAGATTAGGTGTGCCAACCCGACTCCGTTCCTTCTTCACCCCTGCACAATTGTTGACTCTATACAGGGGTTTTATCCACCCCTGTGTGGAGTACAACTCTCATATGTGGGGAGGCTCCCCACATACAGCTCTTCTCAATACGGTGGAGTCAAAGGCTTTTCGTCTCATTAACTCTCCTCCTCTTACAGACTCCCTTCAACCTCTGTCTCTTTGCCGCACTGTTGCATCTTTATCTCTTTTCTATCGCTACTTCAGTGGTCACTGCTCCTCTGAACTGTCAGCATGTATTCCTCCACCTCTACAATGGGTGCATAGCACCCGTCAAGCAGCAATCTCATCTCTTTTCTGTCCAACTCTCTAATGCAAGAGTTAACCGTTATTCCCAGTCCTTCATTTATGCAACAGGTCAACTCTGGAATTGCCTCCCTCTGTCTGTATGTTCTGCTTCCTATGATCTCCAGTCTTCCAAACGCAGTGTGTCCAGGCATCTTGAAATGATCGGATCTTGAATTTGGCCCTGTCTTGTATTTTGTTTTTCTCTTGGAAGGAACAGTAAGTGCAGGCTCGCGGCCTCTGGTTCCTTCTTCCTTGCATAAAAATATAAATATATATATATATATATATATATATATATATACAGTACATATATACAGCTACCGCACATTGACTTAGGACCTCCCCCCACAAGGTATTAAAAGCACAGAAATCATAGTATATCACAACGTTTGTTCATAAAATGCCATTCATTAATATAAAAATCATGTTTCCCTTGGTTTTCAGAACCAGCTGAAAGCATTTTGGCATGGAGTCACTTAGATTTCTAAAGTAATCTAAGGACATTTCTTTGCACCAAACATTTGTCAGTTCAGTCTTGAGGTTGTCCAGATTGGGTGTCTTCTTCTCTGCCATGATTTTCTTCATCTCTGCCCGGCAGTTTTCTATCGGATTTAGATCCAGACTGTTGCCAGGCCAGTCGAGGGCCTCAATCCAATTATCCTGAGACCATTTTGTCACGTCTCGACTTGTGACACGGAGCTGAATAGTGCATGAAAAAGTCACACCCATGAATAGCAAAAAGTTTAACAAATGGTCTTTCAGAACTTGAATGTACCAGGTACCATTCATCATCAAGTTCTTGGGAAGAAAGTAGAGGCCTCCCCTTACCATTTTCACCTGAGAAACACCCCCATACTATAACTGATTGTGGGTGCTTAATAGTCGGCACCATGTAAGCAGGGCCATATCGACTACGGGAGGCAGGGCAACGAACCTTGGCAGAACGCACCTGGAACACTTGAAAAGTGCTTTCATCGGAAAACATAACTTTTCTCCACTCATCCGATGTCCAGTGTGCATACTTCTTGGTAAACTGAATGCACTGCTTCTACATGCGGTCTGTGAGAAGTGGTTTCTTGGCTGTGGTGCGGCTTGGCAAACCCAGCTCCTTTTGCAAGCAGTGTTGAACAGTTCGAATTGAGACATCTAATAACAGCCACAGCAGCCACCACTGGTAAATAACTGGGTCTGGTTAGTGAGGACCCTGGATCGAAACCAAATGAGGTGTATTACTTCTTCCCAGTACTTCATTTATGCAACAGGTCAACTCTGGAACTATCTCCCTATCTCCCTCTGTCTGTATTTCCTGCTTCCTATGATCTCCAGCCTTTCAATCGCAGTGTGTCCATGCATCTCGAAATGAATGGATCTTGAATTTGGCTCTCTCTTGTATTTTGTATTTCTCTTGGAAGGAACAGTTTTGAGGGCTCACTGCCTTTGGTTCCTTCTTCCTCACATTAACCCCTAAAACACGGGTCGTCGCGTTTGCAACGCTCGATGAAAAGGACATAACGGCGGATCGTCGCGTTTGCGATTCGAGTTAATTTTGAATAAACGCGGGCAAGCAGGTTCAAGCTGGTATTGTCTATCAGTACCGCCACCCTTTAGCTACATTTAGCATACTTGACCTTTGTACTACTGACCTCCATTGTTGCCAAGTATCGCTTTTTTTACCCCCCCCCCACCATGGCATGGCCACCCTGGCTGTGATATATGGCAGTGCGCTGACTGCTCAGAAATGTCAATCTGCGCTCTCCTCTCACAAGCAGGTTATGCTAATTGGAAACACTTGTTTCCCCAGTTGTCACACTAGCTTTTTTTCGCGTGGTTTTCCCCTGTTTAGCGTCAGTTTAGCACAGGCTTTCAAGGTGACATTATGGCGAATTCTAGCTCTTACGAGTCAGTGCCTTCCAGCCCTCCGCAAAAGGGCTTTGTGACCTCTACCCCTTCTAAACCCTTACTAGGGAGTCCAAAGGGCCTGAGTGAGTCGGCTATAGGCCTAGAACTACTGAAAGCCTCTATGGACTACGGTAGTGATGTTGGTGAGTGGTTGAGCCTTGCAGAATCAGACACTTTATCGTCGAGTGCTGAGTCTGAGGTGCAGGAAGAGGTCATTGCTGTGCCTAGTACCTCATCAGGCAAGGCTCCACAGCAGAAGGGAGTGGCGTATGGCAAGGGGGCAAAGAGGAAGCGAAGTGGTGACCCCGGTTCCCAGTCATTGTTCTCCGCAGGCCGGCCATTGTCCCCAACCTCCGGTCAGGCCACCGCAATACCACCTCGCTCCCCCAGCCCCATTATCTCGTCATCATCGTCTGCAGTGATTTCTCCAGAGTCTTCGGAATCTCCTCCACCACCTCGGAAGGGAAGTAGGCAGTCTGGTAGTTGTAGAGGTTTCCGTAGGCCCCGTGTTCATGCTGGCATGAGTAGGAAAGTGTCCACTAGTGCTAAAATTAGTCGTAAGGTTTCTCGCACTAGGCAACTCAGCACCCAGCCTACCGTAAGTGACCTTGAACCTTCTCCCACTCTCCCTACCACCACCACAACTGCACATTCGTGACCTACCTCACCCACTGCCACACGGCCTGCCTCACCCACTGCCACATGGCCTGCCTCACCCTCCAACGCACCCACCCACTCCCAGCCTAGGCAGGGCACTCTGGACGCCTTCGTTTGGTCTGAGGGCTCTGATTTTGTGCCAGAGGATCTGCCCTTTGATTCAACTGGGTCTGGGATCCAGGCTGACTTCCGTCCCCGAGGGTGGTGAATTTTTGGACTACCTGTTGGCCTTCCTGGATGACGAAGTCATGCAGCATATTTGCACCGAGACCAACAGGTACGAAGGACAATGTGCTGCAGTTCGTGAAGGTGAAGGTGCCATGCCATCCATGTCATGGATGGCAGCATGGGTTCCTGTGACGATCCAGAAACTATTTGTATTCATCGGCTTGATGCTTCTCATGCCACATAACTGGAAGCACAAGCTCGAGGAGTACTGGAGTGCTGACGACCTGTGCCCCACACCCATCTTCAATAAGTACATGACTCGGGATCATTTCAGGCAACTCATGACGTACCTGCACTTCGCTAAAAACGATGAGCCTTCCCAGACTGACCCCCTATGGAAAGTGAGGGAAATCCTGAACTTGATCAAGGACAAGTTTATGACGTTCCTTTGGCCCTTCAAGAAAGTAGTGATCGACGAGTCCTTGGTTTTGTTCAGGGGCTGTCTTCGGTTCGTGCAGTATATTCCTAGCAAATGCCACCGCTTTGGAATAAAGTTTTTCGTGCTGTGCGACTGCAAGATGGGGTTCATCCTAGACTTCGTCATCTACACCGCCAGCAATGTGGACTTGGACAAGACCGACCCCCTTGGATTCTCTGGCTCTGTGGTGAAAGTGCTTCTGGAAAAGTACTTCGGCGGGAATCATGTCCTGTATACTGACAATTATTATACAGCACCGAAACTCGCCAAGTACCTTTCAGAGCACGGCATCGGCTCCTGTGGCACTGTCAGGAGCAATAGGGCACACTACCCTGGCTTCCCTGAGGCTGCAAGATCAAAGCAGGGAGACGTGCACCTGAAGAAATCAGAGAAGATGCTGGCGATACGGTGGCACGACAAGAGGATCGTCAATATGCTCACCGCAGTACACAAGGGGGAAATCCAAGCCACAGGGAACGTCGACAGAAGGACTGGCGAGCCTGTGATGAAGCCTGATGCTGGTGGACAAGTCCGATATGATGATCGGAGAGATTGACTGCCTAGGGAGGAACCGGCGCTGGTACAGGAAGGTGTTCTTGCACTTGCTTGATATGTGTATGCTGAACGCCTTCATCCTGTATAAGATCAAGAACAGGAAGCCAGCTAATTACTCTCTCAGGTGGTTTTCAAAGACTTGTGTTTACCAGCTACTTCAGCGTTTTGGACAGGTACTGCCATCAGGTCCCAGGCGCCACTCACAGACACGTCCAGACCGCCTACAGTGCCATGACTACCTTCAGCGACACCGCCACGAGCCACTGCCTAGCACTGCCAAGAGGGGGAAAGCACTGAGGAGGTGCTATGCTTGCAGCCACACCAACCGGTAGTAACGAAGTTTTAGACGCATCTCCTTGCAGTGCAATGAGTGTCAGATTCCCCTGTGCACTTACCCGTGTTTCTTTGACTACCACAGCCTGAGTAGATATTGAAAATAAGGGTGGAAATATGTAAATAATACTGAGAGTGACAGTGATACTAGTGCTTAGTTTTCTTGTATGTACTGACAGTGACAGTCAGTTGAGTGTAAATTAGTGTATGTAGTTGTAAAAGCACTGACAGTGACAGTGATTTCAGTGTAAATTATTGTACATAGTAATAATATAAGTATTGACAGTGACAGTCGCTCCAGTGTAAGACGTTGTAAGCATGTATTTCTATTCTATGTTATGACAGTGACAGTTTGGTGTGTTGGAAATATTATTTTTATAAGCAATGACAGTGACAGTGATGAATTAGGCACTAAACTGACAGCGAGAGTGAAATTGAGCGATAAAAATGAAGTGCGAGCGGTCGACAGGAACGAGAATAAAGTGACTGGCGTAAGGCAGAATAAAAGTGCACCGCGGTGGTCTTTCTCATTCCCGCTTCACAATACTGGCAGTGACAGTGATTTTTATGGCCGTAATAGTGACATGCGAGACTTTGGGAAGTAATATGATGGAAAATAATGTAGTATACATGTTTTTAGCTGTGAAAAGGGAAATGATTGTTCAGTGACGGGAAGACCGCCGCCGCGCTGCATGTCGGCCGTACGCTCTGTTGATTTTAGCCTTATTTTCAGTGCTTATTGTACAAATACGGATCCCAATCTACCTGAACGTTGTAGTATAAAGTGTACTGTGACAGATTGAGGCTGTGGTAGAGGGGAAACCGGGTTGTTGGACGTGTGAAAGTGAAGATTTTGTTACCCAACTTTGCAAGTCTCCACAAGTCCTTGGGTAGTCCACGAAGGCTCAACACCTGCCTCTGGAGAAAGCTGAATGTAAGTACTATCTGCCATAAAAATTATAATGTTCTAGGGTTAATCTCTGATTTTTGGCAAATATTTTCCAACAGGTACTCAGACCGCGGATACAACCCCGCCTCACGGGGAGGGGTCGGCTGTCGACGGCCGCGCTTTAGGGATTAAAAAAATAAAAATAAAAATAAATAAATAATAATTAAAAAAAAAGTTAGGATGCATTCTCTTCAATTCTGCTTGCTATCAGTCGAGGATTCTTGATTACTTCCCTCTTCAGAAGCATATCTGTACCTCTGGAAGTCGTCCTCTTCCTTCCACCGCCATGCTTGTGTTCTGATACGACATCAGGTGGCAGGCCATTCGTATCGTCCTTTTAAGTATGAATAGTGCTTTCTTGAAGCTTGTCATTGCCTCAGTTTTCTGAAATTTAATATTTGCCAAATACCACCACTTGACATCTGTTTCCATACGTCCTAGGCGACCATCCGCATGGCGGGATAAAACATAGCTCACTTTTCGCTATACTCTGTACCATATAAAACTCAGTATAAGCCCCTCCCACCTGGTGAAGACAGGTGGAGACATTTCTTCCCATAGACAAGGGCTATTGGACATCTGGTACTGATGGGCGGGGTAAGTGGTCAGCCTCCAACTAAACCAAAACTCAGTTCCTCACCTCTATGCTCTCTACCTGACTTGAATTCCCCAAGGCAAGGGCAGCGGTCCCTCAGGAGATAATAATGATTCTCTCTCTCTCTCTCTCTCTCTCTCTAATGGTATTAAAGAAACAAAATTAGTAACATGGATATTGGTTTATTTAGATGAATTGTGTGTAAAATTTACGAATGCAGAATAATGTTTGTATTGAATTAACTTAAATTAACCTAATAGTACTTTACAGCAACCCTATAGCAAAAATACATATTCAAAATTTGCTTGCGATGAAGGGAAGTCCGAGAAAGGGTAAATGCATCATGTAACGAGAGAGAGAGAGAGAGAGAGAGAGAGAGTGTGTGTGTGTGTGTGTGTGTGTGTGTGTGTGTGTGTGTGTGTGTGTCTGTGTGTGTGTGTGTGTGTGTGTGTGTGTGTGTGTGTGTGTGTGTGTGTTTTAGTCATCATCTTCACTGCTGTCGTCAGAGTCACTCAGACTGATGACGAAGCTATCAAACAAATGTTCAGCAGCAATATCCTTTTTCCTGTATTCTCCCTCTATTTTCTTTGTGTGGCTGATACATTTTTTCCAGTTCTCGGCAGATGCGTTGGAGATGGCCCATCAGTACCTTTAAATAATATATGGTATAGATGCTATAATGCAAACAGAACTCCTCTCTCGGTGCCAGCGTGCAATTGTGTTCTGTACGGAAAATTTGCAGCTTTTAAGCCTTCCTGCACACCCTCATCATCAGAGAGCAAGATGTCAGCTGCTCCTGGTGCAATTAATTTAATCAGCTCTGCGAAAAGTAGCCTTTAATGGTATCATATTCCACCCACTCCAGTACAGTAATCCGCTAATCATCTTCTCCCTTGACAACTCGTTCCACTTGCCTTCCATTATAGCGCAAGCAGCACTGGAACTAATTATATATATATATATATATATATATATATATATATATATATACAGTAGAACCTCTTTGGTCCGGACCCCGTTAATCCGGATTTCTGTTAATTCGGACAAAATCTAAAAATAATAAACTTCAAAAATATCTTGAAAATAATTCTAAAGTCATTTTCAGTATCGGTGCGGAAAGCGATCGTCACTTGTTTAGTCTCAGATCATGCTAGGTCGTAACATGGGCGCCTGTTTAAACACACGCTAGCATTCATTCCATCATCTAGTTCACCGACCATTTATATTTTTACGCCGTATTTCAAAAGTTAATCCTCCTTACCATGCCCCGTAATGCAAGTGTAGCTTCTGCAATGAATAAAGGTGTTAAAAAGAAGCATATAACACTAAGTATTGCAGGTAAAGTGAAAATACTGGATAAAATACTGTAGAGGCTGGTGTTCCTGTGTCATAAAGACTTTGTAGTTACTTGTAGAGAAGTATATTTTAGACTTGTGGTCGAGCGGCTTTTATATCTTGTAGTAGTTTCCCCACCAGATGTCATGTAGTGACGGGAGAGGTAAAGAATAGTATGGGACTATTTTTATTTGTCTTGGAAATATTAAACAGGTATAATAGTACAAGTCCTGGGTAGCTACCTCCCTGTCTCGCTATCTCTCTCTCTCTCTCTGTTCTAAAGCTAATCTCCGTCTCGACCTCTCTCTAGGGTCGCTTGTCTCCTTCTAAACTCTCTTTCCTAACATCTCGTGTAGTAGGGTGTGTGCGTCACGTATCTTCCTCATGGCAACAGAACTTTCTCACGAGAGGACTGCTGACAGCTAACTGAATCATCTCCTTACTGGCCGCTGTCGTCAGCTTTCCCCCGTGTAAGCGTTTAGCGCTGCTCGCTTCTCGCAAACACAACACCTTCTCATCATTTGACTTCCTGCTTCTATCTGTCTCTCTATCTATCTATTTATCTATCTATCTAGTATGATTTGCAATTATAATATGGAGACCTACCACACCTGCAGGAAAACTCATGAGATTACCCTGATGGTCCGGACAATCTGCTAATACGGACACCCCCCCCCCCCGTATAGTCCGAACTAGAGAGGTTCTACTGTATATATATATATTTATATATATACAGAGAGAGAGAGAGAGAGAGATCAGGTGTGAAATATTATTGATCTGACAGGATATCCAAGCCTGTCCCACAACAGCTTCCCAGCGGTCGATAGGGGCGAATTTAGCTTGGACAACAATGTTTTGTACGCCTTTTTAACCGAACATGGTCAGCCACTGATCACTAATGAAAGGTCAAGGCTCCACCTGTCTTCACCGAGTGGGAGGGGCTTATATTGAGTGTTATATGGTACAGAGTATAGCTCTCGGTGAAGGCGGTAGTGCATACGGTTCATTTACTAGACCATTATGGCGATTAACCAAGGTTTTGAAGTCCAATATTTGCATGATTCATATGATGTACCTTGATTTATACAATGAGGATACAAAAAAGACAATTACAAGTTAGCGTAGTGCTGCTACATGAGCGTGATTACTTCCTTCACTGTGAGGACGTAAATCATTTTATTCTTTATTCCGACGACTTTGTTCAGCACAGGAGAGACTGAACTGGATGATACAGCTTCATTAACCCATTTCGGTATGAGTATTCTAAATGGTAAAATCGTTTGGCAGCAAGAATAAAACTGTACATCATCAGGCTGAGAAAGTTAGGCTTCTGACATCACTTTCTCTTTCAGAGGCTCAGAGGCTTACCTGATCATCATGTGGTACATGTTTTATGATTTATTTTACCATTTCCTCCAAATATTAAAGGAACATACATGATTCTAAATGGCACTGGAAACTTGGTACGACTTCTGTCTATAATTACACATGTCACTGGGAAGGCAGTTTGTTCCGATCTGAATGGGTATTTTCTTGGGAGTATGCACTTACAGGTTAACGGGTAGCTAGGAATAAGAAATGTAGAAACTGTGGCAACTGCAAAATAATTGTGTAGTCACAATGGTAGAGTTTATGAAAAAAAATGGATAAGAAAACACTTTTATCTCAGAAAACATCATGCATAATTTATTAGGTAACAGCGTGTAGTGCTGCTCTCGGGTGTATGTTCTTTCCTTTCCTCCTTCCTTCTTTCTTTCCTTCCTCTTCTGTCGTTCTTTCCTTCATTCCTTCCTTGTCCTTTTGTCTACGGGTGACTTTACACTCCCTCTTCTATCTATCTTTCCTTCATTCTTTCCTCTTCCTTCTGTCTATGGGTGACTTTACACTGAGTGACAAGCCAAATGGTTTCCTGTACACCTTAGGTAGCAGCACATTGAGAGCCTAACCCTTCTCCAACCACATTCTTCTTCTCCAACCACATTCTTCTTCAACCATGATTAGCCTTCATCTGTTTTTGTAAACACACTCAGTGGCCTTTTTTCAAATCCAGGACTGTCCCTCTGGTGCGCATGTGCTAGTGTATTGAAGAAATGTTAAGAGGTACTATTTACAAACTAATAAATTACAGGTAAGACAATGACTGTCATGTCGAAAATCGGTGTTAAGAATGAATAATGATCGGGACTTCATATATGTATGGGATCAACTACAATATCCAACAATCAAAATAGCGTTTATGCAAAGAGAATTTTTGAAGTACTAACATTTAAGAAGTGAATCTACCATCATAACTCATGAAATTGCACAAATTAAAAAGATCATTCGTATTGGTTATGAGTTTTCTAAGTAGTATTTTATTATTCTCGGTGATATATACCATTACTATATCTCACAAGGGAGTAAAAATATTCCACAAATATTACATGCATGGTAACTGGGAAAGAGCTGTCGTAGGACTGAATTAGGTAGCAGACGATGCGCTGAAAGTTCCCCATTGGAGGAGAAAGTCTGAGCGAAGAGATCTGCTTTATCAGTAGAAAAAATAGCTACGGAGCCATCAGAGTAGAAAAGAGGCGGGAAGGATGATGAGGTAAAGTTGTTAGAAAGGTTTTTGGCAAGATGCCAGAAGGAGTGGGAAGAATTCGAGTTGGAGAGTTGAGAGCATTTAGTACGGAAGAAATTATTTTTAGCAGAGCGAAGAACAGACAGCATGATTCCAGGCAGAAATGTATAGAAGATGTGATTCAGGGGTGGGTTGGCTCCGGTATCTTTTATAGGCCCTCTCCTAGTTGCAGACAGCATTAGAACAAGCATGATTAAACCAAGGCTTTCTTGCATTAGTCAGAGGATATGACAAAGGAATGTATGCTTCCATGCACGATAGAATAACCTCCGTAATGCGCAGGGCACACTCAGATGGCTCCCGGCCATGGAAGCAATAATCATTCCAGGGAAAATAAAAAAAGTACTGCCTGAGGGCCTCCCAGTCTGCAGCTGCAAAGTGCCACAGACGACGTTTCTTTGGAGGGTCCACAGGCCGTACCTGAGCGATAGGACAGGTTAAGGTGATAAGGTTGTTATCGGAGGAGCCCAACGGAGAGAAAAGATTAACAGTGTAAGCAGAAATATTAGTTGTAAGGAAGAGGTCAGGTATGTTGGAGCTCTCTCCAAGGCGGTCAGGGATACGGGTAGGGTGCTGTACAAGCTGCTGTAAGTCATTAAGGATAGAAAAGGTGTAGGCTTGTTCACCAGGTGGATCAATGAAAGGAGAGGAGAACCAGAGGTGGTGGTGAACATTGAAATCTCCAAGAATGGAGATTTCAAAGAAAGGAGAAATGGATAGAATGTGTTCCATCGTAGATGTAAGATAGTTAAAGAATTTTTGATAGAATTAGGCGATATGTAAACAGCGCAGATATATTTAGTCAGAGAATGACAGGAAAGCCAAAGCCAGAGAATAGAGAATTCAGAAGAATTGAGTTCAGGAACACGAGAGTAAGATAAGTCGTTGCGTATATATACACAACAGCCACCTTTGGCTTTGAAATGAGTATAGAGAAAGTAGGGGGATACAGAAAAGGGTCTGCTGTCAGTTGCCTCAGACAGCTGATCTCATTTAGGAAATGAAGATGAGGTTTAGAGAGGAGATGTGGTGCTCAACAGAGAGAATGGTAGAGGAAAGGCCTCGAATGTTGCAGAAATGAAAAAGAAGAGAGTCAGACAGTGGTTCCAGGCAGCTCGAGTCATCACCAGAAGAGGGGCAGAAGGTGGGGGCATTTATGGTCTCTCCCCCTGGGGACTCTGAGGCTACGTGTTGTGCTGCCATGATTATTTTAATTTTGGAAAAGGAAGTGTAGTGTGTACTGTGCATGTAGTTTGGTGTTGATAGTTAGAGAAACTTGTATTGGAGAGCATGCAGGCCTACTCCCTGTGTTACTGAGACACTGAAAAAGTTCAGCAAAGGGGGATGGTCGGGACCTAGTCCCGAGGGCTAATGGAACGGGAGCTCCAGCTCTCTCTGTGATCAGCTTTCCATCCATATATATACATTATATTATATATAATTATATTATATACTGTATAGTGTTATATTATATATATATATATATATTTAATTTATTTACGGACCGTCCACCCAGAGAGGGATAAGCGCCATGCATTGAGAAATCCAGATTTTTGTTTCTAAGCATGGCTCATCCTCCAGTATTTTCAATAACTGCCTTGATTAGCTGAGATCAAGAACTAAGTTTTTCATATAAAACATTTTCTTCTCCTATGACTGGTTCTTGAGATAATCATTCCCAATCTTTCATGACTTTTTTTTTTTTCCTTCTTTGGTCAAAAGGGCCTCATATACAGTATAGGTAGTTACTGAAGTAATGCTGACCAACACTACATACATATTCCCACAATACCACTCCTTATTAAATCCTAGATCAGTTTTATTTGTCTATTGCCAGATGCCCTAGTCCCATAACTGGTGGCCACAAACAAATCACCTCCATGTCACCCTGTTCCCCACCATTTCACTGCCATTCCCCCAGCTCACACCCTATTCTCTCTTATACCTCTCCATTCCATCCCTCCATCTTATCTTTGATCTCCCCCTCCCCCCCTCCACCTCACTCACATACACTCTCCTCATTAGTCTCTTGCTCTCTGTCCTCTCCACATGCCCAAACCACCTCAGTGTAATTCTTCTAACACTTTCTATCACATCCACATCCACACCACAACTCTCCTTCACTTCCTCATTTGCCAGTCTTGTCTCTCCATGTAATTCCATGTGTTCTTTTCAAGTATGGTAACTCATTTCCACTGCTCTCAATCTTATGTCCTTCGAACTTGGTCCAAGCTTAACTTTCATACGTTAGAGTTAGTATCACAGTACTATCATGCAGCGACTTTTTTGCCACCATGCTCACTTCCCCATTTCTTATCACTGCTTTCAAAGAACCAGCAACCTATTTTCCTTATTGCATCCTTTCAAGCACATAATCCTCCAAACTTCCATCCTTACTTATCACACTACCCAAGTACTTAATTGCACTTAAATTTTCCATTTCCCCATCATCCAGCGTCACTGTACTTTCAGTGACCATTTCTCTCGAAGACCCTAACTTTACTCATCCTTACATTCACCTTTACTTTCCGTTTCTTACACTCTCTCCCAAGCTCATTTACTAAGTCTTACAGTTCCCCTTCATCTTCATTTACAGTACAGTATATCTGCAAACAACAGTGCAGGAAGTTTCCAAACTCTGCCCTCTCTCATTAGGGCCGCTCCAACATCCACTGCCCTACCTTGTACCACTTTTATAACCCCATCCACATACAAATAGGGTTATAAAAGAGGTACAAGGTAGGGCAGTGGATGTAGGAGTGGCCCTAATGAGAGATCAGTTAATGGAAGAATTTCTTAACCACATGGAAAGTTGTTTATTCAGAAGATACAGTAATCTCTCAGTTATCCATCATCGCAGTATCTGGCGCATTTTGCTTGGCTCAGAAATGGGAAGCAATCTGCATCACTATGCACTTTCTGGCAGCGAGATGTATCCTCCAGGTCAGACACGGGACCCAGTTGGCCTACAGGCAGACCCTGCAATGCACCAGCCAATCACAGTGTGTTGTTGGAGTGGCCCACCCGATGTGCCAAGTCTACCGTCGCTCTCTCAGTCTCTCCTGTGGATGCTGTATAGTGAGGGCGTATGTGTGTGTGTGTTGTGCATTTGTGACCCACATGGTGGCTACCGCCTAGTGCTGTGACAGCCTGTGGCCCCCCATGTTGGAGTAATTTTATGGGAGCCATTCATCACTAGACCACATGGGATTAAGTGCTTTGTACTACATAATGTACTGTTCTGCCATCAGTGCCAACACTAGATGAGTACAGTGTATATCTATATATCTATCTGTCTATTGCCAGACGCCTCAATCCCGTTCGGGGTGACCTGTATTATGTACTGAATTACTGTACTATATGTACTGTATCAGTGCTGTATTGTATTTTATGCTTAATTGTAATCTTTTACTCATAAATAATATTGTAGGAAAGTTTTTAGGATAGAGGGTCGAGATGGGTAGCTTACGGTAATGACTCATTATCCTGCTGAACGCTGAATGGATGGTCGATTGGCGGTACTTTACGCAATATCCTGCATTCTGCAATATCCGGCATGGGGGGTGGCTGAATAATGCCGGGTAATTGTGAGATTATTGTTTTACACTTTCAGCCCAACTTGGACCCTCTGTCTATATATCTATCTATCTATTGCCAGACGCCTCAATCCCGTTTGGGGTGGCCACAAACAAATCGCCTCCACGTTGCCCTATCCCTCGCCATATCAGTGCCCTGCTCCCAACTCACACTCCCCTCTCTCATATACCTCTCCACCCCATCCCTCCATTTCATCCTTGGCCTCCCCCTCCCTCTCCCCCTCTCCACCTCACTCACATACACTCTCTTCGTCAGTCTTTCACCCTCCATCCTCTCCACATTGACCCTTTTATAGGTATAAATGGTTGAACAGTTCATGGCACTGTGAAATCAGGATTCTAGCTAAAGTAAGTTTTATAGCCTTGTATCATTCACCTGTCATAAATAGACACTAACAGCCCCTATTCCTCCAGCCAACTCCAAAGTGTCGTCTATGGCTCGGTCATTGGTGAAGATCCTGAAGCAGGAGATGAGTGAAATTGAGACTTGTCCTGACTGTTATATGAATGCTCATCAAAATCCTCGCAGCTGGTTCACAGAAGTTTGTGTAAGTATTGAGTCAATTTTTCTCGAGCATAACTGTATCATTGCCTCTCCTTACCGTCATCATCATTGACATCATCATTTTTGGTTTTATGTGTTTCCCACATTGCTTGGGTCAGACCAGTACACCTGATAGCACTCCTCCAGCTTGGTCTTTCCTGTGCCAGCTCTCAGGTAATACCTCTGACTCTAAGATCAACACAGACCTCCTCAATCCCATGTCATCTCGGTCTTTTCTTTCAAGTAATACCTCATGTTCTAAGATCAACATAGACCTCCTTAAACCCATGTCTTCCCAAGTCTACCTCTCCATCAGCAGTCAAGTACACTCACCACAATTGACTTAGGACTTACACACAGAATTGCTATGGGAGAGTTGTCTGTTGTTGCAGTGTGTTTCCACCTCTACCAAGTGAATTTTTGGGGCAAGAAATGACTGGCATCTCCTCTGGTGTTGGCAGGAGGTGGTGAAACACTCAGCACTTCAGTGCTTGCCCAGAAGCGAGAATGGGAGTATATGTTCCCGTCACTCTGAGCTTGCACCTCCCACTTTTTTCATATGCTAATCATGCAATGTAATTAGTGATCAAAAATGTATTCCAGTACTAGAAGTGAAGTAAATATAATGCAAAGAAGCAAAAATGGATGAAAATGTTGAATTGCGTCTCGTATTTTACCGATCGTTATACAAGTTGTGGCAAATTTGCATCCCCATTGAAAAAGTTTTGTTTTTATGAAATAATTGTAATCTGGTAATCCTAATGTTTAAAGAAAAATTAATACACATCTAATATTTAAGAAAATTAGTGATTAGAAAAGAAAGTGCCTGACAACTGCACTGCTGTTTCCTTTCATTGCTAATGTTATTTTATGGTTTTTGACGATTTATAGTCGTAACATTGGGGATAGAAGAATTATTACAGTTCTATTTCTCCCATCTTTCCTGTCACTTCTTATTGCTTTTCTTTCCTTTACAGGTGGCTTTACATTGAGTGACAAGCCAAATGGTTTCCTGTAAGCCAAGAAACCATTTACAACGCTGGGTGGTAACCATATAACCAAACCATACGTGCTCCCTACATGTCAGCAAGTGGGTTGGTGGAGGGTTAGTGCCCCTCCCTGTACAACTAATAACTCAAGAGTCAAATGGTCACCCTTTACGGGATTATGGTGTCTGGCAATAGATAGATAGATAACTGTTTGCCCTGTTACTTTCCTAGAGTCGTGTTGTCATGCCTGGAAAGTACTGCTTAAGGAATGAGAGGGTCCGTATCATTGCATGGAGGCAGGATAATGTCCCTATCAACAAGATTTGTGAACGAACTGGACGTGCAGAGTTGACCGTCATGAATGTTCTTTCTGCAGTGTGCGGCCTGCCACCTGATGTCGTACCAGAGCACAAGCACGGCGGTGGAAAGAAGAGGACGACTTCCAGAGGTACAGATAAACTTCTGAAGAGGGAAGTAATCAAGAATCCTCAACTGACAGCAGCAAAATTGAAGAGAATGTATCCCCAGCTGTTGCAGGTCGTCTCAATTTGAGCTATGCAACACCACTTGCAGAAGTAGCTGGGTTTGCCAAGCCGCACCACAGCCAAGAAACTGCTTCTCACTGACTGCATGAAGAAGCAGTGCATTCAGTTTGCCGAGAAGTATGCACACTGGACATAGGATGAGTGGAGAAATGTTATGTTTTCCAATGAAAGCACGTTTCAAGTGTTCCGGGTGCGTTCTGCCAAGGTTCGTCGCCCTGCCTCCCGTAGTCGATATGGCCCTGGTTACATGGTGCCGACTGTTAAGCACCCACAATCAGAAATGGTATGGGGATGTTTCTCAGGTGAAATGGGAAGGGGAGGCCTCTACTTTCTTCCTAAGAACATGTTGATGAATGGTGGCCGGCACATTCAAGTTTGAAAGATCATTTGTTAAACTTTTTTGCTATTCATGGGTGCGACTTTTTCATGCACAATTCAGCTCCATGTCACAAGTCAAGAAAGGTGACAAAATGGCTTCAGGATAATTGGATTGAGGTCCTCAACTGGCCTGGCAACAGTCTGGATCTAAATCCGATAGAAAACTGCTGGGCAAAGATGAAGAAAAACATGGCAGAGAACAAGACACCCAATCTGGACAACCTCAAGACTGAACTGACAAATGTTTGGAGCAAAGAAATGTCCTTAGATTACTTTAGAAATCTAAGTGACTCCATGCCAAAATGCATTCAACTGGTTCTGAAAACCAAGGGAAACATGATTTCATATTAATGAATGACATTTCATGAACAAACACTGTGATGCACTATGATTTCTGTGTTTTTTAATACCTTGTGGGGGGAAGTCCCAAGTCAATTTGCGGTAGCTGTAGGTACACCCACGCACCAAAGTTTCTGTACCCCTTCGGTGGAAGGAAGTGGAAGTCAAGGTGAGAGAGAGAGCAGGGGAACGAACAACCACGAGTGGTAGTTTGGTTCCAAGCTACGAGGCGGTTGGGGAGAAACCTAATGACATTGGATTTGAAACATTTCCATGTTATTCACCTGCAGGACACTATGCATTCGTAACATATGACTTCTTTTACCCAGTTGTTAATGTCATGTTGACGTTGTGATTATAATCATTAGACATTATGAACAACAGAGCATCATGACAGTTTATGGCAACACATTACATCATTGTAACTGGATTCACTGTACCAGTATTGGGTTCTATTTTGTAAATAAAGTATGGTCAGTCAGCAACAAAAAACAATATAAACCTCACCTTGTCCAGTGTTAGCCTCCACAACGAAGACTGCAGCGAAACTGGCTCGGTGCGTCATTCGTATGATGAGGATCTGAAACAGATGGGTCATTCTGTACCACTTTTCACAGGACTCCATGATAACATTAGTGGTCTGTTTTATAATATATGCTGTGCATGTTACGAATGCATAATGTTTTGCAGGTGAATAACATGGAAATGTTTCGAATCCAAGTTCTTATCATCCGCCTTGTAGCACGGTACCAAACTACTACTCACAGTTGTCTGTTCCCCTACTCCCTCTCTAAGCCTGACTTCCACTTCCTTCCACTGAGGAGGGTACAGAAATTTTGGTGCATGGGCGTATCTCATTGCTTTTACACCTTCTCAACCAATTGTGCTGGTCCATCCACTTGATATGTTCAAACCATCTCAGTTTTGTCCTTTGTGATTCTACACCCAGCTATCTTCTCAGTTCTTCTGAGGATATGCTGTCATCCAGCATTACTCTTCATATCCATTGGATCATTCCTGTGTTTGGCTGTGATATCACCATATCTTTATCTTTTACACACCATGTTTCTTTGCTGTACAGTATGATACTTCTAATGTAGGTACCAAACACCTTCCTTCTTGTGAACAATGAGAACACTCCAGATATGAGGGCAGGTAACAGATCTGTGAAATTTTTCCCAACCACTATGCACCTTTGCAGTGGCACAGCACAACTGCCTGTGCTGATGACAGCACAAAGGTAGCAGAATTTGTCCACATTCACCAGTGATGTTAATCTTAATATCACTGATTTTATTGGTTTGCATTTGAATTGTTTGGCAATGCCTCTATGGTTTGTGCACCAGAAATCCACTGTTGGCATCAAACTGCTACTTATCATTTTATCTCATGTGTATGTGCAGTTTGGTTGCCCTGTTATATACTTCTCACTTCCCTCATAGTTCCCAGCATGGACGATGGTGGACTATAGAGAGGTCACTTCCCTCATAGTTCCCAGAATGGAAGATGGTGGACAATAGGGAGGGTAGTTTCAGCTTGCAGTCCACTGGATGCATGTTAGAGGAGCCAGGGGCCACAGCAACAACAGCCCAGTGTTTACATCTGGTTACCCAAATCTGTAATGACCAACTGTCATACCCATAGATCATAGTTTTTATCTTCTGAATGTTTACTCAGAGACTTAGTGTCTCTACATGCCTTTATTTTATTTTACAATGTCTCTACTTGTCTGAACTGGAGAACTGAATTTATTAGTCTTATGTTGATTTCTTGTGTAATTAGTCAGTCATTCAAAGATGCCTTGCTTCCTTGTAAAGAAATACCCATATTAAGGTCTAACAACTACCACCACCAGCATCACCACCATGGCTACTTTTCTCCGAATCACAGAAAGAAACTAAATGTACTTTATTCATTGCCAGTGTAGTTGGGAGGAGGTTTTGTAGTCACCCATTTGACTGTTTGTTTGTTTCTTGGCAAGATATCTTGAAAAATTTGTGATAGATGGATTTCATTGAAATTTTGTGGATATGTGGGTCATGGGACAAAGAAGAGTAGGCTAAATATTGGTGGTGATCTGAGTTCAAATCCTGGTTCAGTACCTTTTTTGTTTCTTGTCTGTTTCTTTGTTTGTCCACAAGATATCTCAGAACTTTATTGATGGATTTCATTGAATTTTTTTTGGATATTTGGGTCATGGGACAAGGAAGAGTTTATTAAATTTTGGTGGTGATCTGAGTTTGAGGCCTGTACAGTTTCATGACTGTATATTGTTTGTCCAGACGATACCTAAAAAATGCAATGATGGATTTCAGTGAAACTTTGTGGTTATTAGGGTCATGGGACAAGGAAGAATTGATAAAATTTTGAAGATGGTCTGAGTTGTCTAGTGATGACCCAAGGAGATGCTTCTGTGGTCTGTAGTTTCACAAGTTACTGGAGCAAAATACAATATCTCTTGTCATTTCAGCTTCATATAAAGTGTGTAACAGTGTTCAAGGTTAAGGTTTCTCCTGTGTAGTTTTTGGTAAGTAAATCTCAGAATTAGTGCACTTAGGTAAAGAAAATAACTAAAGATCTGTTTTCATCTCTTTCAGCGGTCAGCTCACCCTTTAATATGGGCAAGGTTGAAAGGCTTCCCATTCTGGCCGGCAAAGGCAGTCAAGTGGAAGGATGGAAATGTGGATGTAAGATTTTTTGGGAGACATGACAGGTGAGCAGGATTACATTTAAGATGTGTAATGTACCAATACATTGTACTGCATTTAGAAATTTGTGATATATGGGAGCACATATCCATTTACTTGATAGTTACTCTGCACTTTGTGACATGCTAAATGGTTTCTGCTACAGTCATGCCATGATACTGTATGTGATGGGGCTATGTCAGGTGAAAACTAATCACATAATGAATTCTCGAATACCAAGGTTGATATAACTTGGGTTTGCTCTGGATACATTGGGGGTCAAGGGCCACTTAACCTAAAATCTCCAAAAATCGGTCCTTGTAGGCATGCCCTCAGCGCCCTCAGTAGGATCACGCTTTCCATTAGGGGTAGCAACCTTGCCAGATGTTATTTCCAAGTCCATCCATCCATCTATCATCCAATCCTATGTCACCCCATGAGGAGCATAGCAACCCGGGGCAAGGCAAGCTGGTTCTGACAGTTAAGACAAGAATGAGCAGCCTTACTCGTCTCTGAGTGGCGTTATGTGAGCAATAAACCCCAACCATCCCTTGGATATAAACCTACACAGGCTTAGTCTGATTGGAGCATCTTAATTACCCACTAACCACCTGGCGCCATAATTTGGTTATATGGTATCCAGCCAGCGTAGTAAATGGTTTCCTGGTGTACAGGAAATCCAGGTCACACAAAAAAGTTATCATCATCATCAAATCCTATGTTGCCCCATGAGGAGGGTAGGAGCCCAGGGCTAGGCAGGTTGGTCCTGACATTTAAGATGAGAGTGACCAGCCTCACTCATCCCTGAGAGGCATTACGTGAGCAAGAAACCCCAACCTTCCCTTGGATATAAACCTTCACCGGCACAATCCGATTGGAGCGCCATAATTACCCACTAAACCTCCAGATGCCAAAAAAATAATATTTATAATATTTTATGGAAATTTTCTATCTATCTATAGCCCAACACCCTAATCCTACAAAGGGTGGCCACAGACAAAACGCCTCCAAGTCCCTCTGTCACTCACCATTTAACTACCCTCCCCCAAACTCACTCCCCCCTCCCTCATATACCTCTCAACTCCATCCCTCCACCTCATCCTCAGTCTTCCCCTCCCTCTCCCTCCCTCCACTTCACATACATATGCTCTCTAAGTCGTCTTTCATTCTCCATTCTCTCCACATGTCCAAACCACTTCAGTGTATTTCTCCTAATTTTCTCAACCACTTCCACATCCACCCCACAACGTTCCTTGACTTCTTCATTCATTAACCCGTCCCTCCATGTCACTCACCTCCCTATATCGAGGCGGTGGCTCGATTGGTAGAGAGGTGGCCTGCAATCCTACTGGACCCAGTTTCAAATCCCCGCTGGGACAGGGAACATTTTAAGGATTTGAATTTCATAAAAAGCAGACTTTATCTACCAGAAGACCTGCCAACATGTCGTTAATACCAATGTTCCAGTCCTGTATGAGACAGCCCTAGCATGTATTCAATATGGACGGTGGGTGGTGGCGCCGAAGTGGTGACATGTAGAGGTGTACGGTATGTAGGAGAACTACTGGCCCTTGAGAGCAGGCTGCAAAGCCAATGCCTATAGTAGTTATTTAAAAAAAAAAAAAAAAAAAAAAAAAAAAAAAGCCCTTCTCAAGTAACTCATTTCCACTGCTATCACTCTTGACTTGTTCCCCTCTAGCAAGGTCCATGCCTCGCTTCCATACGTCAGGGTAGGAATCACAATACTATCATGCAGTGACTTCTTGACCTCCATACTCACCTCCCTATTTCTCATCACTGCTTTCAGTGAACCAACTTTCCTTCCTTCCCTGCTGTACCCTTTCAAGCACTTCATCCCCAAAAGTTCCATCCTTGCTCATCACACTACCCAAGCACTTGAATGCACTCACATTCTCCATATCCTCGCCATCCAACCTCACTGTGCATTCTGTGACTTCATTCCTCTCAGACACCATAACTTTACTCTTGTTTACATTAACTTTAAGATTCTTCTTCCCACACACTGTCCAAAATTCATTCACCAAACCTTGCAACTCCCATTCATCACTCAGTACCGTATTGTCAGCAAACAGCAACACTGGAATCTTCCAAATCTCACCCTGATTCATCAGAGCCACCCCCACATCTACTGCCCTACCATAGACCTCCTTTACAACCCCATCCATGTATATATTAAACAACTATGGAGACATCAAACATTCCTGTTTCAGTCCCACATTTAGATCAAAGAAATGACTCAGCTCACCATCCACTCGCACTGTAGCCATAGCTCCTTGATACATGCTGTTCACAGCACTCAGCAATATCCTCTCCACTCCATATATTCTTAATACCTTCCACGTACCTTGCCGATCTATTCTGTCATAAGCTGTCTCCAAGTCCATGAAGGCAGCATACACTTTCTTTCGCTTCTCTAGGTACTTCTCCAGTAAACATCTTAGAACAAATATATGACATACACACCATTTTCCCTTCCTAAATCCCCCTTGTTCTTCTCCAACTAGCTTGTCTGTTATATGCCTAACCCTATCAGTGAGTATTCTACCATATACTGTATTTGTCCAGTCACACTAAGAAGGCAAATACTGCTATGGTTACCACATACTTCTCTCTCCCCTTTGCCTTTGCATAAAGGAACAGTTATATCTGATTTCCATTAATAAAATAATCACACCATTATTACCTTAATCTCCATATCCTATACACAGATGTGTATATAACATCAACTCCACTCCAGCTTTATACGAAATATGGAAGAGTACTGGACGTGAAACACGGAGAGTTCAGGGGCGTCATATGGGGGGGCAGCGAGGGGCGCTCGCCACCCCCAAGCTTTCTGAGGGGACCTCCAAATCAACTACTAGTAATGAAAAAAGTATAAGGTTAACACCGTGAAATTAAAAATAATTTGTATTTAGCCTCAATATGTTTTGAGTGAAATACAGTTACCTCTCAACTAACACGAGTTTAAAAAACGCGTTTTTACTTTAACACGAGCAAATATTTAACGAGATATGTTTAACTAACAAGGGTTTCTCGATTTAACGTGACTTTACACGTACGTGATGGTTTCAAATTAGCGGCGCGCGCCTTGGACAGTCCAGAGCTGATAGACCGTGTGTGGCAGTTTATGCATAAATACAATTTTTTATTTGTCTGTTGCTTAAACTGGTTTTATTCGAACTATAATATTCGAAAATGAAGTTTGGCCCCATTCCGAGCAATTCGGCTAATTTTCGGACAAAATTTGGCCAGGAAAGTGATGGTAGATCTAAATTGTTACAACTTGATGCTGCAGAACAGAAAGAAGAAAACCACTCAGAGGAAGATAGAGCAGTTCTTTATGAAGAAGACGGAAAACTTAAGGGAGTTATCTTCATCGCCAGTAGCACGGGAGTCAGAGGAAGAGGAAGGACAGCAGAGCGAGGAGGGACAACAAATTTAGAGTGGGGAGCGGTGGGAGGTGGGGTAGCAGGGTAAGGAGGGACAGCAGCAGACGGCGAGTGATGCATAGATGAAGTGAGGCTGTGTGTGTTATTGTTTGTGACCTACTTACTGTTATGGAAATGTTGCCTTTACTGTAGTGTTTTTATGACCTACTAGTGCATTAATAATGTTGAGGAACTTTCACAGTGCCGTGAATGAAGCAGAATTGAAAGAGAATCCACGTAAAAAACGAAAACAGTATGAATTTGGGGAGAAGTAAATAATGCTTCGGCCCAGCTAGGGCTCATATATTGTTTATTTCTCCCCAGATATACTGTTTTTGTTTTTTACGTGGATTTTCCTTCAAATTAATATTGATGCTTTTAAGTTTAGAGTAGCATAATTCCCCAAATGGGTAGACTTTCCCAGAGTCCAGGAACGTAACCCCCAATATTACCATTGTTTCTTATGGGAAAATTATGTTTAAAAAACGGGTTTTTAACTAACGCGACCTCTCCAGGAACCTAACCCTCACGTTATTTGAGAGGTTACTGTATATCGTTTGTGTGTGTGTGTGTGTGTGTGTGTGTGTAATAATCACAATAATTTACTAGGTATATTAAAAGAATGTCAGTGTAAATATGTTCCTAGCCCGCTGTTCAGTTAACTTCAGTACCGAGCTGCCTTTTTTATTGGATTCTGGCTGTCATTAAAAGCTTTTCTTCATCTTAGGAAGTACGTACTTGTAGGTGGGAGTCTTGAGAGTTCATTTAGATCAGTGGTTCCCAAAGTTGGCAGTGGGAAGATCCAAGGGGCCTGTGAGGAAGAAGGGGACGGTAGGGGGCGGCAGGATGACATCAGAATTAAATAAGCATTTTTTTTTTTTTAATATATATGACAACATCTAAGTCACAAGCACTTAAGTGACTTGTATGCTTTACAAAATATAAAATTAACATAGAATTATACACGAAAGCATGTTTTTCTTTCATTCTGTGGTTCGAAGTCGGTGTTAAAAGTTCGAACGTTTTGTTTATATCTTGGTAACTTGGTCTGGACACGATAAGTGCTACACGCCAATGGCCAGCCAGTCAGACAGCAGACGCCTTTCATTCTGTAAGGGCTGGTAAAGTACGTATGAACACAGTTACGTTGTCAAATTAATGTATGATATCTTTCCATGTAACTATAATAATCTCTTGGAATTGGTAGAGTATAAAGCTGCTTTAAGTAGAATGTACAGCATTATTCACCATGGCACGTAGGCTACTAAGGGCACTACAAATAACTTTGCAAAGCAGAGATCACAAAGATATCTACTGTTGGAGTAGTTTATCCATTTTTCAATGCAATAAATATACCATACGTAGTTTAATTTCTAGTTTCCTTTAATGAATTCTGAAATCAGTATACTCTTCTTACCTGAGCCTCTTGCAAATTTAAAAACCATTATTTTATTTCTCTCGTCTCTTAGTGTAGAGCTTATTTTTTCGCTTTACTTTATATGGTTCATGGTATTTTGGGGGCTAGTAAGCTAAAACCTCTCCATTTTTAATTCAGTTACTAGTTTACAACTTTCCATCCTCAGTTTTTATATTCATTATCTTTTCATTAGGCTATGAGAATGAAGAGAGTTTAAGCTTTCACCAGTACTGTCTATCTATCTCTCTATCTATCTATTGCCAGACGCCTCAGTCCTGTTTGGGGTGGCCATAAACAAGTCGCCTCCATGTTGCCCTGTACCCCGCCATTTCACTACCCTGGTCCCAACTCACACACCCCTCTCTCATATACCTCTCCACCCCATCGCTCCATCTCATCCTCGGCCTCCCCCTCCCTCTACCCCCCTCCACCTCGCTCACATACACTCTCTTCATTAGTCTTTCACCCTCCATCTTCCCCACATGGGCAAACCACCTCAGTGTATTCCTCCTAACACTTCCTATCACATCCACATCCACACCACAACGCTCCTTTATATCCTCATTTGTCAGCCTGTCTCTCCATGTGACTCCACAGGCTCCTCTTAAATAACTCATTTCCACTGCTCTCACTCTTGACTTGTGCCCTTCCAACAACGTCCAAGCTTCACTTCCATACGTTAGAGTTGGTATCACAATACTGTCATGTAGTAACTTTTTCACTTCCATGCTCATTTCCCTGTTTCTTATCACTGCTTTCAAGGAACCAGCAACCTTTCTTCCTTGTTGTACCCTTTCAAGCACGTCACCCTCCAAACCTCCATCCTTACTCATCACACTACCCAAGTACTTAAACTTACTCACATTTTCCAATTCCTCACCATCCAACCTCACTGTACATTCTCTGACTTCACCTCTCCTAAAGACCATCACTTTACTCTTCCCTACATTCACCTTTAGATTCCGTTTCTTACACACTGTCCCAAACTCATCCACCAAGCCTTGCAGCTCCCCTTCGTCTTCACTCAACAACACAGTATCATCTGCAAACAACAGTACAGACACTACCCTCTCTCGCCAGGGCCACTCCAACATCCACTACCCTACCTTGTACCTCTTTTATTACCCCATCCATGTACAGATTGAACAACCATGGAGACATGACACACCCCTGTTTCAACCCAACCTTCAAAGAGAAAAATTCACTCAGTTCACCATCCACACGCAATGCAGCCTTAGCACCATCATACATACTCTTCAAAGCATTCAGCAATTTCCCATCTACTCCATATATTCTTAATACTTTCCACAATCCTTGTCTATCTACCCTGTCATATGCTTTCTCCAAATCCATGAAAGCAGCATACAACTTCTTTCCCTTCTCTAGAAACTTTTCCACTAAAGATCTAAGAATGAATATCTGATCTACACAACCTCTTCCTTTCCTAAAGCCTCCCTGTTCTTCAGCTAATTCCCTGTTATTTTCCTAACTCTATCAATAAGTAGCCTACCATACACTTTTCCTATTATACTAAGAAGACAAATGCCCCTATGATTACCACACACTTCTTTTTCCCCTTTTCCTTTGTACAAGGGAATAATTATACCTGACTTCCAATCCTGCGGGACTCTACCTTCCTCCCAGGCCAATCTGCACATCTTCCACATCCATTCTACTACTATCTCTCCCCCATGCTTCATCATTTCACCACACACTCCATCAATTCCTGGGACTTTCCCCAATTTAAGTTTCTTCATTGCTTCCACAACTTCTATCCTACTGATTTCTTCCTGTCTTCTCACCTCCCTCCTTCTCCCAACCATTCCCCAGCCACTTATACTCGCATCACTTCTATCCTGTATGTTCTACAATTCCTTATAGTTTTCTCTCCATCTGCTCACTTTTTCTCCCTTCTCCACGAGTAATCTACCATTTTTATCTTTCACTCCCCTGCTAACTTCACTTCCACCCTGTCTTACCCTCTTCATCTCTTTCCAGAACATTTTCTTACAGTCCCTCCACTTTACACTCATATTCCTTCCAAATTCCTCATCCACTCACTTCTTACTCTCTCTTACTAATCTTTTTACCTCTCTCTTTCTTTCTACATATAACTCTCTCTTCCGCCTCTCAACTTCTTCCATGCCCCTATTTCTCATCCATTCATTGTATGCTTTCTTCTTTTGTGCCACAGCCTGTCTCACCTCTTCATTCCACCACGCTGTTCCTTGCACACCCCTCCATCTTCTCTTCCTTCCACACACCACATCACATGCTGCACATAGTTCTTCTGTGAATATCCTGCACGCACCTTCCACGTCTCCCATCTGCTCCAATTCATATTTGCCCAATTGTTCCTCCACTTCTCTCGTATATTCTGCCTTTTTCTCATCCTCTTTTAACCTTTCCAGTCTCCTTGCAAATACTCCTTCCCATCCTTCCCTTCTTCTGTTATTCTATCTTATTTGGATCTTGATTCTGGCCACCACCAAGTAGTGGTCAGAAAGTTCACTCCCCCAACCTCTATAAACTCTTGCATCCATTACACATCTTCGCATCCTTTCATCCACACACACCTAATCAGTCATTGCCTTCCTTTCATTCAGTTCACCACCCACCCTTCTCATCACTCGCCATGTATACCTGTGGATCATTTTATGCCTGAAGAGGGTATTGGCTATCAACAACCCCCTCCCAGCACAAATGTCCACTAACGCACTGCCATTCTCATCTATCTCAGGAGGCACACCCCACTCACCAACTGTTCCATCCACCTTCACATTCCCTACTTTACCATTCATATCACCAATCAAAAACACTCTCTCATTCCTTCCAAACTTTTCCATGCACACTTCCACATTTGTTCGGAACTCTTCTCTCACTCTGCTTTCACAATCTTGCTTTGGCCCATGCACACACACAATCGCCCGCATTTGTATTCCAACTTTCAATTTTACCCACACAATCCTTGACCCAACTGATCCATACTCTCTTATGTTCTTCTTCCATCTTTTACTCACAACTATACACACTCCTTCTTTTGCTCTCTCATTCTCACCTACTGCTGCACATATACTCCATCCATACTCCCATTCTCTCACACTTTCCCCTTTCCATTTAGTTTCAGTTACTCCACATATATCAACTTTCGCACCCTCAAGCACCTGGACAATCTCTCTGTCTTTCACCTCATCATTCGCACCTCTTACATTCCATGTTCCGATTACCATGTCCTTTACGGCTGAAGAGTCACGCTATCGTGACCATGAAATAGGATACAAAAACCCACACTGGCAGACGAAAAAGGATGTATTCCAAACAGTTACGGCGACAGCTGTCGCCGAAACTGTTTGGAATACATCCTTTTTCGTCTGCCAGTGTGGGTTTTTGTATCCTATACCATGTCCTTTGTCCGGTCCTTGGTCGTCATCTTTTGGTCAGTCCTTGTCCGAGGCTTCTTGTTCGTCTTTTTAGTTAGTTGTTTTCCGGGGAGGGGCACTAACCTTCCGCCAACCCTTTTAGTCGCCTTGTACGACAAGCAGGGATACTGGGGGAGTATTCTTACACTAATACAAATATTTTAATTGCTATTAGGTCTATTATCCAAGTTTATTAGCATATAATGCAGTTAAATGTACTTTACCATGCACCTTAAATTTCATATTCAGCTTCACGGAGAAATACTGCCAATGTTAGAATATCCATTAGTGTGTGTGTGTCAGGAAGTAATTGGTTTAACCCCTACACGCCAGGGATTCTCTGATGTCGCACACTCTTCCCTGTGGGGGATATCGTGATCTTGGAAAAAAAATACCCTTACTTCAAACCTTAATATCTGCTAGACTATAACAGCTAGAGAAAAAGTTTAAAAATACATAAGACTCATCAACTCATCCTCTTTGAAATGAAAGTATCCCCACTTTTCCAGGGGGTTCCGTATATGAGTAAGGATAAGTTAAAGTTCAAAGAGTGGCGGGAAAACGCTTGTGGCTTTTGCACGTCAACCAGCGTTGCTCCACGCCCAAAATCATGACGATTATACACTTTAGCTGGCCCTTGGTGGTTAATAAATAATTATATACAGTATACAGTACATATTTATTTACTGCTTTAATTCTCGAAATATAGCTCTGCATGTGACATCAAAATGTTTGCTTGCCACCCCACCCATGTGGGGAGGTGGGAGTAGGGGGACCTCCTAAATAGCCTATTCCCCCCCCCCCAAGGAAATTTGAAATGACACTCCTGGGAGAGTTTGCTATGAAACGACCTTCTGAAATACAGGATAAAGCCTTTCTGTAAGAGTGGGAAAAACACTTGTAGCAAGCAATCTAGCACTGCCACCTGTGTATTTTACAGTCATAACATATGAGACAGACCGACAGAGAGAAGGGGGAATGGGGAGAGAACAAGGGAAGTGAGGGAGGAAGAACAGGAGAGAGGGAGGGGAAGCATTAGGAGTGAGGGAATGGGGAAAGAAAGGGAGGGAGGGAGTAGGAGAGAGAAAAAGAGTGGGAGGGAGGAAGGGAGTAGGAGAAAGAGAGAGGGAGGGAGGAAGGGAATAGGAGACAGAGAGAGGGAGGGAGGGGGTTCACAAAGGAGAAGAAGGAGAGACCAGTTCTCATCACACATAAAAGTAATATTAGAGCAAATAAACATTGGCTGAATGGATGGATTAATAACATTATTCATAGAATATTGCCAAAAGGTAAGTAAACAACAAGAAGTATGAGATGGGAAAATGAAGTGGGGAACATGATATCATACATTTGGACATGGAATCAGTGTTTCCAGATAAAATGTGGGAGAGGCAAATCTGAAGTATGAATACATTTGGCCAATAGTACATAATAGTTTAGCTGTTATATAGTGTTTTTAAGTTTGATGATTATGACACAGAAACAGTTGCATATATATATATATATATATATATATATATATGACTCATGGTGGAATTATGAGGTAAAACGAGCTGTGGAACAAAAGAAGAAGGCGTGAAGTGAATGGCTAGCGAGTAGAGGTAGGGGAGAAGGTGAGAGAGAGAAGAAAGAGGTATATGTGAGCAGGAGAAGGGAGGTGAAGAGACTGGTGAAGGAGAGTAAGAAGAAAGTGGATGAAGAATTTGGGAGGAATCTGAGTGTGAAATGGAGGGAGAGTAAGAAATTGTTTTGGAAGGAGGTAAAGAAAGTTAGGCAGTGTGAAAGGGGAAATAGTAGGGGAGTGAAAGATAGGAATAATTGTTGGTGGAGAAGAGAGAGAAATTGAGATGGAAGGAGCACTTTGAGGATTTGTTGAATGTAGAGAGTGAGGGCAGTGCTACTATAAGTGGTTGGGGAATGGCTGGGAGAAGAGGAGATGAGTGGAGGGAGGAAGAGATCAGTAGGGCGGAAGTAGTGGAAGCAATGAAGAAGATCAAGATGGGAAAGGCCCCAGGAATTGATGGAGTGTGTTGTGAAATGCTGAGGTATGGGGGTGAGATTGTTGTGGAGTGGATATGGAAGTTGTGTAGATTGGCTTGGGAAGAGGGAAGGGTTCCAGAGGACTGGAAATCAGGTCTAATTGTTCCTTTATACAAAGGAAAAGGGGAGAGAGAAGTATGTGGTAACCATAGGGGCATTTGCCTTCTTAGTATGGCTGGACAAATATATGGTAGAATACTCAATGATAGGGTTAGGCATATGACAGAGGAGCCAGTTGGAGAAGAACAAGGGGGATTTAGGAAGGGAAAAGGGTGTGTAGATCAGATATTCACTCTAAGATGTTTAGTGGAGAAGTATCTAGAGAGGGGAAAGAAAGTGTATGCTGCCTTCATGGACTTGGAGAAAGCTTATGACAGAATAGATCAGCAAAGTATGTGGAAGGTATTAAGAATATATGGAGTGGAGGGGATTTTGTTGAGTGCTGTGAAGAGTATGTACGAAGGAGCTAGGGCTACGGTGCGAGCGGATGGTGAGCTGAGTGAGTTTTTTTATCTCAGTGTGGGACTGAAACAAGGTTGTGTGTCATCTCCATGGCTGTTTAATATATACATGGATGGGGTTGTAAAGAAGGTACAAGGTAGGGCAGTTATGTGGGGGTGGCTCTAATGAATGAGGGTGAAATTTGGAAGATTCCGGTGTGTCTGTTTGCTGATGATACAGTATTGGTGAGTGAAGATGAATGGGAGTTGCAAAGTTTGGTGAATGAATTTGGGACAGTGTGTAGGAAGAGGAATCTGAAAGTTAATGTAAACAAGAGTAAAGTTATGGTGTTTAACCCTTTAACCGTGGGTGTCATCTCAGAATGACATTGCAAAAACTGGACCAAACCGCGGGTGTCATTCTCAAATGTTTGTGAATATTTTGAATACCGCGTGTTTTTTCCGCGCGCCAATTGTTTCAAGGGAGAGTAGCTATTAAGTTCTTTCACTCCAGCCGACCCCCCACCTCCCTCCTCCCACCCCCCGGGCCCCCACCGCCCACCCCCCGGGCCTCCCACCCCACCCCTGACCAAACACGCATCAGTATCTGTCCAGCTGTGTGAGTGACAACACTGCTGATGTGGCAGTGAAGTGCGGACAATTATAGTGCCTTTTATCTGCCTCAGTGAACACAGAGTGGGTGTTTATCGTATGTGCAGTGTTCATATATGTTTATAGTACTATTATCAGAATGAGGTTGGCATTTGGTAATGGTGTGTGAACGAAAAATAGTGATTACAACACCGCTGATGTGGCAGTGAAGTGCGGGCAATTATAGTGCCTTTTACCTGCCTCAGTGAACACAGAGTGGGTGTTTATCGTATGTGCAGTGTTCATGTATGTTTATAGTATTATTATCAGAATGAGGTTGGCATTTGGTAATGGTGTGTGAGCGAAAAATAGTGATTACAACACCACTGATGTGGCAGTGAAGTGCAGGCAATTACAGTGCCTTTTACCTGCCTCAGTGAACACAGAGTGGGTGTTTATCGTATGTGCAGTGTTCATATATGTTTATAGTATTATTATCAGAATGAGGTTGGCATTTGGTAATGGTGTGTGAGCGAAAAATAGTGATTTTAGATCGCTCACTTCTAATGGCACTGCCCATCCAGTGATAGTCAACAAAATCATGAAACCTACATCATTGCAAAGCCGAAGGTTAGTACTTTCTAATGGTACCGTATTTTTCGCTCTAGATTTATTCTGTGCAGAGTTATAAAGGTTTAAAGTTTGTTTACATTTTGGCTGGAACCCCCGCGGGAGAGGCCAGTCGGGGCAAAACAATGCCCGCGGTTAAAGGGTTAAGAGGAATGAAGTCACAATGTGCAGTGAGGTTGGATGGTGAGGATATGGAGAATGTGAGTACTGTACATTCAAGTACTTGGGTAGTGTGATGAGTAAGGATGGAACTTTGGGGGATGAAGTGCGTGAAAGGATACAGCAGGAAAGGAAGGTTGTTGGTTCACTGAAAGCAGTGATGAGAAATAGGGAGGTGAGTATGGAAGTTAAGGAGTCACTGCATGATAGTATTGTGATCCCAACCCTGACGTATTGAAGCGAGACATGGACCTTGCAAGAAGGGAACAAGTCAAGAGTGAGAGCAGTGGAAATGAGTTACTTGAGAGGAGCATGTGGAGTGACATGGAGGGACAGGTTGACGAATGAAGAAGTGAAAGAACGTTGTGGGGTGGATGTGGATGTGGTTGAGAAGATAAAGAGAAATACACTGAGGTGGTTTGGACATCTGGAGAGAATGGAGAACGAAAGACTTACTAAGAGGGTGTATGTAAGTGAGGTGAAGGGAGGGAGGGAGAGGGAAGGGGAGACCGAGGATGAGGTGGAGGGATGGAGTTGAGAGGTATATGAGGGAGGGGAGAGTGAGGTGGGGGGAGGGTAGTCAAGTGGTGGGTGACAGAGTGACGTGGAGGCATTTTGTCTGCGGCCACCCTTTGTGGGATTAGGGTGTCGGGCTATAGATAGATAGATAGATAGACAGTGAGTCCTTGAAATATGAAAACTCGAAGTACGAATTTCCGATGGTACGAAAGCGGTAAATGTAGGACAAATTCCACAGTACGAACATATCTGTCGCGATGGTACGAAAAACGATACAAGAGGAAATAAATATATACAGTAAAAATCCTATTATTCGGCATCTATGGGACCGGGATGATGCTGAGAAATTGGATTTGCCGTATAATAAAAAAACCTACCCACTCAGTACCTTAAATATATTGGTGAACACTGTCATCACCACTTATGGTATTACAACTGTGTTTGGAGAGAGTACTGTATACTGTACAATACTGCAATCAATGCAGTACTATACCTGAATCTGAAATATATATATAAATTAGTGAACATATACAAGTGTAATGACACAGTAGGCCTACAATTCAGATAACACTTCCTGGATGGCCGAAATGATACGGAATATTACCTACCAGCTCAGTACATCACTTGTGTTGGTGAACTCATCACTACTTATATTATTACAAATATGTTTGGAGTGAGTACTGTATACAGTACTTTTTCCAAACAAAATAAAATGGAAAATTACATAAAATAAAGTGAAGGAATATGAATCGGTAAGGTCTTTCTGATGAAAGTTAAACGTACATTTAGCACTCATTCTTTTGTTCGTTTTTTATGTTTACATGTGAGAGGGAGAGTATTGATGCAAACAGTAATGTATTCCATTAACCCCTTAATAACCTTCGGCATTGAACATCCCTTTACAGTACAGATGTCAGTGATGTCGAGTTAGTGAGCAGTGAAAAAACTGTGAACAATTATCTGAAGGGAACGAAGGTACTGGTATGTTTACACGACTCTATGATACGATTCCAAGCAGTCAGAGGGTCGGTTAATCTCAGATGTTTTCGGCCATTTGGTAAATGCACTGTAACTTTGTAGCTTCTCCCGTGAATCATATCGAATCATAGCATGGGTTTAGGAAGCTAAATAACACATTGTTAGGTGTACCAGACGATTATCTTCACATCTTTAAGAAAATGGAAGAGATTTAATCCCTCTCTGAGTACGTAGAGTAAGTTTCTTACATTCTTCTGAAATCAACTTATTTCTCTTATAGATGTGAAGATAATCACCTGGCTCACCTAGCAATGTGTTATTTAGCTTCCTAAACCCATGCTATGATACCGCTATGAGTCACGGAAAAATTGATAAAGTTACGATGTACAGGTAACTCGCACAGAACACGATCTCACGGAACGCGCTCGCAATTATACACGATAAGGGCTGGGATACATATAAGACAACGTAAGATTAAAAAACCATTATGAAAACTACAAAGTAACGCAGGAGAGGCCTTTGAAAGATCAAATCCTCGAACGTCACCGCAGCGCGCGGTTTGTTTTGATTACGTGACGATCTAGGCGGGAAATTATTCAGTGAGTGAGACATTCCCGAGTACAGTAGCACAGTATTTGTAAGTTAAATATTTACAGTACTGTACTGTTCTGGTAAGTTTATGTGCAACTTAAAGTACTATTAAATAACGTTAAAGCAAGAAATAAAGTCTTATAACCAGTTTACCTGATTGGCGTCAGAATATTGCCTTTTTTATTTGTTCGTTTTTTCCACAGTACTGTACAGTATTTGTAAGTTAAATATTTACTGTTCTCGTATGTACTGTACTTGTAAGCACCACTGTCTGACTCTCTTCTTCTTCATTTCTGCAACATTCGCGGCCTTTCATCTAACTTTCGCTCTGTTGAGCACCACCTCTCCTCCTCTAAACCTCACCTTCTTTTTCTAACGGAGACTCAGCTGTCTGAGGCAACTGACAGCAAACCCTTTTCTGTATCCTCCTACTTTCTCTATACTCGTTTCAAAGCCAAAGGTGGCTGTTGTGTATACATACGCAACGACTTATCTTGCTTTCGTGTTCCTGAACTTGATTCTTCTGAATTCTCCACTCTCTGGCTTCGGCTTTCCTGTCATTCTCTGACTAAATATATCTGTGCTGTTTACTTATCCCCTAATTCTACTGACTATCAAAAATTCTTCGACTATCTTACTTCTACGATGGAACACATTCTGTCCATTTCTCCTTTCTCTGAAATCTCCATTCTTGGAGATTTCAATGTTCACCACCACCTTTGGCTCTCCTCTCCTTTCACGGATCCACCTGGTGAACAAGCCTACATCTTTTCTATCCTTAATGACCTAGAGCAGCTTGTACAGCACCCTACCCGTATCCCTGACCGCCTTGGAGAGAGCTCCAACATACTTGACCTCTTCGTCACAACTAATCCTTCTGCTTACTCTGTTAATCTTTTCTCTCCGTTGGGCTCCTCCGATCACAACCTTATTACCTTAACCTGTCCTATTGCTCCAGTACGGCCTGCGGACCCTCCAGGGAAACGTCGTCTCTGGCATTTTGGAGCTGCGGACTGGGAGGCCCTCAGGCAGTACTTCTTTGATTTTCCCTGGAATGATTATTGCTTCCATGGCCGTGAGCCATCTGAGTGTGCCTTGCGCATTACGGAGGTTATTCTCTCGGGCATGGAAGCATACATTCCTTTCTCATATCCTTTGACTAACGCAAGAAAGCCTTGGTTTAATCACGCTTGTTCTAATGCTGTCCGCAACAAGGAGAAGGCCTACAAAAGATACCGGAGCCAACCCACCCCTGAATCACATAATCTTTACGTTTCTGCCCGGAATCGTGCTAAGTCTGTTCTTCGCTCTACTAAAAATAATTTCATCCATACTAAATGCTCTCAACTCTCCAACTCGAATTCTTCCCGCTCCTTCTGGCACCTTGCCAAAAATCTTTCTAACAACTTTACCTCATCATCCTTCCCTCCTCTTTTCTACTCTGATGGTTCTGTAGCTATTTCTTCTACTGATAAAGCAGATCTCTTCGCACAGACTTTCTCCTCCAATTCCACCTTAGACGATTCCGGTGCTGTTCCTCCATCACTTCCCCCCTCTGACTTCCTCATGGCTGACATTAAAATTTCTTCAGTTGATGTATTTTCTGCCATTACTGGCCTCAGTACTAACAAGGCATATGGGCCTGATGGGGTCCCTCCTGTTGTTCTCAAAAACTGTGCTCCTGTGCTTACACCCTGCCTAGGCAAACTATTTCGCCTTTGTCTGTCAACTTGTACCTTTCCTTCTTGCTGGAAGTTTGCTCTCATTCAGCCAGTCCCAAAGAAGGGTGACCATTCCCAACCCTCCAACTATTGTCCAATTGCTTTAACGTCCTGTATTTCAAAAGTTTTCGAGTCAATTCTTAATAAAAAAATTTTAAGGCATCTTTCCTATCACAACCTTCTTTCCGATCATCAGTATGGGTTCCGTCAGGGACGCTCCACTGGCGATCTTCTCACCTACCTTTCAGACTTCTGGTCATCCTCCTTTCGGGACTTTGGCGAAAGCTTTGCCATTGCACTTGACATCTCAAAGGCTTTCGATCGAGTCTGGCATAAATCTTTAATTTCCAAACTGCCCTCCTACGGTTTCTATCCTTCTATCTGTACCTTCATCGCTAGCTTCCTTTCTGGTCGTTCTATAGCTGCTGTTGTAGACGGCCATCGTTCTTCTCCTAGATCTATCAACAGTGGTGTTCCTCAGGGCTCTGTCCTATGACCAACTCTCTTCCTTTTATTCATCAATGATCTTCTAAGCTGTACATCTAACCCTATCCACTCATACGCTGATGACTCCACCCTTCACCTTTCCATTCGGTTCCCGCAACGCCCATCTCAACAGTTACTTCAAGAAACAAGGGATGAGGCTATGGCACACCTAATGTCTGACTTGGCTCATATCTCTGACTGGGGTAAAAATAATATGGTTGTCTTTAATGCTTCTAAGACTCAGTTCTTACACCTATCAACCCGACAAAATCTTCCACAGGTATACCCACTAATGTTTAATAATATTCAGATTAATCCTGCATCATCCTTGAACATGCTTGGGGTTTCATTTACTCGGGACTTATCTTGGAAAGATCATACTGTATTACATCTCTTGTAAAATCTGCTTCCAAGAGATTGGGTGTGCTAAGCCGACTCCGCTCTTTCTTTACCCCTGCACAATTGCTGACTCTATACAGGGGTTTTATCCGCCCCTGTGTGGAGTACAACTCTCATGTGTGGGGAGGCTCCCCACATACAGCTCTTCTCAATAGGGTGGAGTCAAAGGCTTTTCGTCTCATTAACTCTCCTCCTCTTACTGACTCCCTTCAACCTCTGTCTCTTCGCCGCACTGTTGCATCTTTATCTCTTTTCTATCGCTACTTTAATGGTCACTGCTCCTCTGAACTGTCTGCTTGCATTCCTCCACCTCTACGACGGGCGCGTAGCACCCGTCTGGCAGCAAACTCTCATCCCTTTTCTGTCCAACTCTCTAATGCAAGAGTTAACCGTTACTCCCAGTCTTTCATTCATGCAACAGGTCAGCTCTGGAACTGTCTCCCTCTGTCTGTATTTCCTCCTGCCTATGATCTCCAGTCTTTCAAACACAGTGTGTCCAGGCATCTCAAAATGATCGGATCTTGAATTTGGCTCTCTATTGTATTTTGTTTTTCTCTTGGAGGGAACTGTTACTGCGGGCTCATGGCCTTTGGTTCCTTCTTCCTCGCATTAAAAATAAAAAAAAAATAAAAAAAAATAAAGTTACATCATTAAATAAAGCCTTGTAACCAGTTAACCCGAATTATATGATTGCCCATGATCGGCGTCGGAATATTGCCTTTTTTGTTTGTTCATTAAACTCTTACTGTACTGCTTTTCTACAGTACAAACTGTATTTGTAAGTTAAATATTTACTGTTCTGGTATGTACTTGTAAGCAATTAAAGCATTAAATAAAGCCTTGTAACCAGTTAACCTGATTTATATGATTACCCATGATCGGCGTCGGAATATTGCCTTTTTTGTTTGTTCATTAAAGACTTATAATATGAGAAAAATACATTTTTGTCTTGGTATCTTTACCTATTTGCTCAGGTTTGCTGTAATGGTTTGGACCATTTGATGCAATGCAACTTGTAGAAAACTGTGAAAACTTTCGGGAAGTGAACGAAATTCTGGGACATGAGACTGACCTTGACTTCACCCTCTCATGTATCATCTGTCAGTTCACCACCTGCTATCGTGATGAGTGGATGTACGATTTTTTCGCTCGTGGCCATGCCTAACCACACATAGTTACACCCATTATCTCGACCCAGACAGAAAATACAATCTTTTTCCTCCCTTGCAAAACGCAAACAACCACCCTGTTTACGAGACAGCAATATATATTGCGAAAATAACAAGGTAAAATTATAAAAATGAACGTAAAATGATAAAGATGAACATGTTATGACGGAAGAAGTACGTTTTCCCCATCTGTAAACGTATTTATTTCTGCTTTGTATCTGTATTCGTAATAATTAGACTTATTGTTGGTTCTGAAACTGCATTACGATTCTATTTTTAGCCATTCTCGTGGTGTGGGAGCTGGAAGTTGTGACACAACTTCCTTATTGCTAATCGGACTGACCCTCCACTTATTCTCCCGTGGCAGAGTCTAGCCTTGGAGGACGTGCAGTTTTCTCATTTAGGACTAAAAATTCAACTCTTTTGCTCCCTTTTCCAAGCATGGGCACAACGATAACATAAAAAATAACTCTAAACTACCATAAACATATATCAAAAAGGTGAAAATGTATTCATAACATTTTTTTTTTCCAGCCATTCCTAACAGTACTGAAATCATTCGATATCACAGTACTGCATTTCTAAGTTAAATATGTACTGTTCTGGTATGTACTTGTAATTTAAAGCACTGGTACCAGTTAACCTGATTTATAAGATTACCTATGATCGGCATCGGAATGTTTCCTTGTGTTTATGTACAGTATTTGTGTGTTGAAGTTTTGCTCTGGAGTACTGTATTTGTGAGTTATAACATTAAATAAACCTTCTAACCACTTAAAGTGCTTTCTAGTGATTACCAGTGACAGATAACAGCAAACAACACATTTGGGGGGTCTAGGGAGCAAAATACGAAGTAGTTTAAATATGCACGATTTTGCACCTAACACGGCACCGTAGGAACGAAACCCACGTGTTCCGTGCGAGTTACCTGTATATACCAACTGGGCGAAAACATCTGAGATTAACCGACCCCTTGACTGCTTGGAATCGTAGCGTAGAGTCGTGTAAACATACCAGTGACGTTCGTTCCCTTCTCGTGATTGTTCAGTTTTCTTTATAGCTCACACTAACTTGACATCACTGACATCAGTACTGTAAAGGGTTGTTCAGTGCAGGAGGTTATTAAGGGGTTATTGGAATATATTACTGTTTGCATCAATACTCTCTCTTTCACATTAAACACAAAAACAAACAAAAGAATGAGTGCTAAATGTATGTTTAACTTTCATCAGAAAGACCTTAGCAATTCATATTCCTCTAGTTTATTTTTAAGTATTTTTCTGACTTTAGGTTAGGTTAGGTTTGGTTAAATTATTAGGTACAGTTAAATTCGGTTAGGTTAGGTTTAGTTAAACAGGACAGTCCCTTCCACCATTATGCTGAGGAATGAAAATACTGTACTAGAGCTGTCACGGCCGTACAGCTAAAAACAACGGGGAAACTGATTTAACAAGCAACATTTATTTATGGGTAATGCATTACAGTATCAGTGGTTCATGGGCTACGCAATTACTGCTAAATGTCATTTTCAGTAAGGCGTGAAGAATGAACAAATTTCAAGAATTAGCGAGGGGGCTTGAAACGTAACCCTCTCTAATTTGGTGGGGGTGGTTACTGTACTGTATGATACTGTGCAATATTGTAATCAGTTCAGTACTATATCTGAATCTGAAAAAAAAATACTGAAATTAGTGAACATATAGAAGTGTAATGAAACATTAGGCCTACAAGTCACACATAACACTTCCTGGACTGCCGAGATGATTCCGGACATCTGCCGAACAATCAAAGATTTTCGTAAATTGGACTATTTCTCAAAACTGCCGAAATGTCGGATCTACCGAATAATCAGCTGCCGAATAATAGGACTTTTACTGTATATATATATATATATATATATATATATATATATATATATATATATATATATATATATATATATATATATATATATATATATATATATATATATATATATATATATATATATATATATATATATATATATACAGTATATATATATATATATATATATATATATATATATATATATATATATATATATATATATATATATATATATATATATATATATATATATATATATATATATATATGAGACGTCTAGAGCCAAAGGGGCAGCCCTACCAATATACTGGTTTTGAGTTAGGTAGGGGAGACTTAACCCTCTTCTCAGTGACAGCACTGGTTGCCATACAAGATTCGGCCTTCTGGACAGTGGTAGAGGGGCTCAAAGTCACGTGGGTTTGTCCATGCTGCCGGGCGAACAAATCAGAGCAGGCAGGCATCTAAGCCACACAGCCCAAACCAATCAGCATTCTCGCTCTCTGCCACTCCCCCAGAGCAGCCAATCAGCAAGCGTGTGGCCCGCCCGGTGTGCCCGGTGAGGCTTCCCTCCCGTGTTCACTGAGGTGTATAATTATCACGTATTGGATTTTAACCCCATTTATCGTGGATTATTGGTGACAAGATGAGCTGTTGTTATTGGGGTTGAAGGGGAGGTGACAAGATGAGTTCATCACATAGTTACAGTGAGGAGGTGGTGCCTATAACCTCTCGTAAGTGTCAGAAGTGTGTGGAGAAATGGAAAAAGGTAGAAAGGAAGAGGAAAAGAGAGTGGTGAGGGGAGACAGCAGGAGGTGGCGTGGCACCGAGGAGGCAGAGTTGGATGTTGATCTCCTAGATGACGACCCCACCATTTAACCCCCTACTACCCCTTCTCAATTTACTTAAGCACTACACTACTTTTTTTTTTTTAGTGTTATTATTTCAGTCTGTTATGGTAGAGGAAAAATAATAACTGCATTGATTTCAGTTTTAGTTGTCAAAAACGTGAAATTACAGTAATAATTATTCGTTTATTAATATTAAGTGAACTGGAATCTTCAGTTAATAAAGTTTTGTTTGGTGGAATGATGAGGTGAAACGAGATGTGGAACAAAAGAAGAAGGCATATGGTGAATGGTTGGTGAGTAGAGGTAGGGGAGAAGATGAGAGAGAGAAGAGAGAGGTATATGTGAGCAGGAGAAGGGAGGTTAAGAGACTGGTGAAGGAGAGTAAGAAGAAAGTGGATGAAGAGTTTGGGAGGAATCTGAGTGTGAAATGGAGGGAGAGTAAGAAATTGTTTTGGAAGGAGGTAAAGAAAGTAAGGCAGTGTGAAAGGGGAAATAATAGGGGAGTGAAAGATAGGAATAATAGATTGTTGGTGGAGAAGAGAGAGAAATTGAGGAGATGGAAGGAGCACTTTGAGGATTTGTTGAATGTAGAGAGTGAGAGCAGTGTGAGTATAAGTGGTTGGGGAATGGCTGGGAGAAGAAGAGATGAGAGGAGGGAGGAAGAGATCAGTAGGGCGGAAGTAGTTGAAGCGATGAAGAAGATTAAGCTGGGAAAGGCCCCAGGAATTGATGGAGTGTGTTGTGAAATGCTGAGGTATGGGGGTGAGATTGTTGTGGAGTGGATATGGAAGTTGTGTAGATTGGCCTGGGAAGAGGGAAGGGTTTCAGAGGACTGGAAATCAGGGATGATTGTTCCTCTGTACAAAGGAAAAAGGGAGAGAGAAGTATGTGGTAACCATAGGGGTATTTGCCTTCTTAGTGTGACTGGTAAAATATATGGTAGAATACTCATTGATAGGGTTAGGTATATGACAGAGGAGCTAGTTGGAGAAGAACAAGGGGGATTTAGGAAGGGAAAAGGGTGTGTAGATCAGATATTTGTTCTAAGATGTTTAGTGGAGAAGTATCTAGAGAAGGGAAGGAGAGTGTATGCTGCCTTCATGGACTTGGAGAAAGCTTATGACAGAATAGATAGGCAAGGTATGTGGAAGGTATTAAGAATATATGGAGTGGAGGGGAAATTGTTGAGTGCTGTAAAGAGTATGTACAAGGGAGCTAGGGCTACGGTGCTAGTGGATGGTGAGCTGAGTGAGTTCTTTGATCTCAATGTGGGACTGAAACAGGGGTGTGTGATGTCTCCATGGCTGTTTAATATATATATGGATGGGGTTGTAAAGGAGGTGCAAGGTAGGGCAGTGGATGTGGGGCTGGCCCTAATGAATGAGGGTGAGATTTGGAAGCTTCCGGTGTTGCTGTTTGCTGATGATACAGTATTGTTGAGTGAAGATGAATGGGAATTGCAAGGTTTGGTGAATGAATTTGGGACAGTGTGTAGAAGGAGGAAGCTGAAAGTTAATGTAAACAAAAGTAAAGTTATGGTGTTTGAGAGGAATGAAGTCACAGAGTGTGCAGTGAGGTTGGATGGTGAGGATATGGAGAATGTGAGTGCATTCAAGTACTTGGGTAGTGTGATGAGTAAGGATGGAACTTTGGGGGATGAAGTACGTGAAAGGGTACAGCAGGGAAGGAAGGTTGTTGGTACACTGAAAGCAGTGATGAGAAATAGGGAGGTGAATATGGAAGTTAAGAAGTCACTGCATGATAGTATTGTGATCCCTGCCCTGACGTATGGAAGCGAGGCGTGGACCTTGCAAGAGGGGAACAAGTCAAGAGTGAGAGCAGTGGAAATGAGTTACTTGAGAGGAGCATGTGGAGTGACATGGAGGGATAGGTTGACGAATGAAGAAGTGAAGGAACGTTGTGGGGTAGATGTGGATGTTGTTGAGAAGATTAGGAGAAATACACTGAGGTGGTTTGGACATGTGGAGAGAATGGAGAATGAAAGATTGACTAAGAGGGTGTATGTAGGTGAGGTGGAGGGAGGGAGAGGGAGGGGTAGACCGAGGATGAGGTGGAGGGATGGAGTTGAGAGGTATATGAGGGAGGGGGCGGTGAGTTGGGGGGAGGGTAGTCAAATGGTGGGTGACAGAGTGACTTGGAGGCGTTTTGTCTGCGGCCACCCTTTGCGGGATTAGGGCGTCGGGCTATAGATAGATAGATAGATAGGCATTAATGCATTCATTGATGTTTTTTCTGGTATGTTTTTAAATCCCTACAATATGTTATTATGCCCACTTATAAATTGGGGGTTTGGTTTACTGCCTATTTTGTGGTTACGGTTATTATTGTTTTGTTTTTTTGGCTTTACATGTAGACCATAGGCGCTGATGATCATTTTGATGTATAAAAGGTTTGTTTATTGTCTTCTGGTTTTGACGTTGCCATAAACACAACTTTAAATCGTCATACCTAAAAGTACATTTTGGCGCCGATGCCCCTTTGGTTCTAGAAAACTCATATATATATATTGAAGTACGTGAAAGGGTACAGCAGGGAAGGAAGGTTGTTGGTACACTGAAAGCAGTGATGAGAAATAGGGAGGTGAGTATGGAAGTTAAGAAGTCACTGCATGATAGTATTGTGATCCCTACCCTGACGTATGGAAGCGAGGTGTGGACCTTGCAAGAGGGGAACAAGTCAAGAGTGAGAGCAGTGGAAATGAGTTACTTGAGAGGAGCATGTGGAGTGACATGGAGGGACAGGTTGACGAATGAAGAAGTGAAGGAACGTTGTGGGGTAGATGTGGATGTGGTTGAGAAGATTAGGAGAAATACACTGAGGTGGTTTGGACATGTGGAGAGAATGGAGAATGAGAGACTGACTAAGAGGGTGTATGTAGGTGAGGTGGAGGAAGGGAGAGGGAGGGGTAGACCGAGGATGAGGTGGAGGGATGGAGTTGAGAGGTATATGAGGGAGGGGGGGGTGAGTTGGGGGGAGGGTAGTCAAATGGTGGGTGGCAGAGTGACTTGGAGGCGTTTTGTCTGCGGCCACCCTTTGCGGGATTAGGGCGTCGGGCTATAGATAGATAGATATATATATATATATATATATATATATATATATTTACACATTATATATAATTTTTTCCAAAGATCCATTTTATTGGTATAATATTGAAGAGAGCATGCATACAGTAAGCTTGGGTGTGCAAAATTTCAGGTCAATATGTATCATAGTTTAGCCCTGAAGAGCTTGAATATGTTGTTTTGAAGGTGGAGTATGGACAAAAATGCAGATTCCACAAATGTTCATCATAAATATATTTCATGAGTACCACATGAAAGAGTTAATGCACAAATATTATACAGCACATAATCAGCCCAGTATCTACCCTGATATAGCCATGTTGAATTTTTAAAATTTGGTGGGCTGGGCCTTGACCTTCCATTGTACCAAACAGTGACTAACAAGGCATACTTTGTGTAGGCTGTTGGACTTAGTAGACTGTGGATCCCCTTACATGATATATTTTAAGTCATTGAGCAATCCCCTTTCCCCAAAAGCTCAGAAAACTGCATGAATTTTAAGCCGATGCTCGAGGTCTGTGTTACATTGCACCTCAGAAAGGCTGTCGCTGTACGTCACAGTTATCAGGTTAAACTGGTGCATTAATATGTTTTGATGGTTTGTTTTCCCGAAATTAATATGGGTAACTACAGTTCATAATTAAAAGATATATAGTCCTTGCAGAATTATTGTCAGGAGTAACACGTTGACTTGCCATGTAGCAATCCCTCTATGATGCTTTTGTAATTTAAATTGTATGATAACATTATATGGTGCATGGAAGTAGTGTAATATTGTGCACAAACATATCTAATCTGGTTTGTAGTTAGTTTATCTATCTATCTATCTATAACCCGATGCCCTAATCCCACAAAGGGTGGTCGCAGACAAAACGCCTCCAAGTCACTCTGTCACCCACCATTTGACTACCCTCCCCCCAACTCACCCCCCCCTCCCTCATATACCTCTCAACTCCATCCCTCCACCTCATCCTCGGTCTACCTCTCCCTCTCCCTCCCTCCACCTCACCTACACACACCCTCTTAGTCAGTCTTTCATTCTCCATTCTCTTCACATGTCCAAACCACCTCAGTGTATTTCTCCTAATCTTCTCAACCACATCCACATCCACCCCACAGCGTTCCTTCACTTCTTCATTCGTCAACCTGTCACTCCACGTGCTCCTCTCAAGTAACTCATTTCCACTGCTCTCACTCTTGACTTGTTCCCCTCTTGCAAGGTCCATGCCTCGCTTCCATACGTCAGGGTAGGGATCACAATACTATCATGCAGTGACTTCTTAACTTCCATACTTACCTCCCTATTTCTCATCACTGCTTTCAGTGTACCAACAACCTTCCTTCCCTGCTGTACCCTTTCACGCACTTCATCCCCCAAAGTTCCATCCTTACTCATCACACTACCCAAGTACTTGAATACACTCACATTCTCCATATCCTCACCATCCAACCTCACTGCACACTCTGTGACTTCATTCCTCTCAAACACCATAACTTTACTTCTGTTTACATTAACTTTCAAATTCCTCCTCCTACACACTGTCCCAAATTCATTCACCAAACCTTGCAACTCCCATTCATCTTCACTCAACAGTACTGTATCATCAGGAAACAGCAACACTGGAAGCTTCCAAATCTCACCCTCATTCATTAGAGCCACCCCCACATCCACTGCCCTACCCTGCACCTCCTTTACAACCCCATCCATGTATATATTAAACAGCCATGGAGACATCACACTACCCTGTTTCAGTCCCACATTGAGATCAAAGAACTCACTCAGCTCACCATCCACTCGCACCGTAGCCCTAGCTCCCTCGTACATACTCTTCACAGCACTTAACAATTTCCCCTCCACTCCATATATTCTTAATACCTTCCACATACGTTGCCTATCTATTCTGTCATAAGCTTTCTCCAAGTAGTTAGTGATGTTGATATAAAAATTCAAGATGGTCTCTTACAGTGCTAGTCAGGCCAATGTAATATCATCTTGCACAAAACAGGTATATACAGTAATTTCCGGTTTCTGTTCTCTAGGCCCCCCACTGCTTGCTAATAGCCTGTAGTTTAATCATAACTGTTAGAAGCAGTGCAGAGTTTAACCACAAAAACAATGCATATTGTTAAAAATGTTTGAAAATAAACCAGTAACCTTACAATTCAAGGAACTTTTCATACAGTCATCTGAATTACCCTGACTATGTGAATTCTCCAATCTGTGATATATATGCACCAAATGAATTCCATATATAGGCCTATATATATTGTATATATATATATATATACCTAGGCTTCTTCCCCCAAGGAAAGGGAGGTAGCCGAGACAGGACGACACACTCCCCATTTACGTATCCATTCAAACACATTCATTCGCATCTTAGCCCCAAAGGGGAGAAGGGACAGATCCTCACCGCACCACACTGCACAAGGGTCAACTGCCAGTGCAATCAGTGACATCCGCAGCAGGGCCCGACAGCAGAGCTGGTTTACCCCTGCCACATCATAGTAGACCCATCCCCTTACCCACACCTGACCTAACTAGCTGGTCAGACCAAATGCGGGAAAATATCCCCTCAGGGCTGCGTCATCATTTATTCATTCACAATTTCTCTCCATTTATTTCTGTCACGCACAACCACTCCTTGCTCAACAGACATCCCTCTCACATCCAGCACTCTCTCTTTACACTGTCCATCCATCCTATTTGTGGTCTCCCTCTCAGCCTTACACCTCTCACATCAGATCTAGTTATCTTTTTCACCAATCGTTCATTATCCATTCTCTCCATATGCCCAAACCTTTGCAACACCCTCTGCTCAACTCTATCAGCCATCTTCCGAACAACTCCAGTTCTCCTTTGCACTTCATCATTTCACACTCGATCCATACGCATCACTCCACACATACTCCTCAGACACCTCATCTCCATTACATACAAACTTTTCCTCTCTGCTACACCCATATTCCATGTTTCAGCCCCATATAGCGCAGTCGGTACCACAACACCCTCATACAGCCTTCTCTTTACATTCATTCTAAGCGAACGACATCTAAACACCTTTTTCATTCCTCTCAGCACCTTTCCTACTTCACTCATTCTAAACTTCACTTCTGCATCTATTCTTCCATCCACAGCAACATGTGACCCTAAATATTTAAAACACTCTACCTCCTCAAACAACTCACTATTCAAAACTATATTCATCCCCCTACCATCTGCCGACCTTGCACACTTCATCATTTTACTCTTATTCTCATTTACTTTCAATTTCCTCCTTTCACACGCCCTTCCAAACTCCTCTGCCAACTGTCTCAATCTCTCCTCTGAATCAGCCACCAGTGCAAACAGCAGCTGCTTCAGATTCCACTCTCCACCATCAACATTCATCAGACTCAGACCTCCACCTAAAACTCTTGCATTCACCTCCCTTACAATGCCATCCATATAAATATTAAACAACCAAGGCGACATCACACATCCCTGTCGCAGCCCCACTCGCACGGGAGACCAATCACTCACAGCATTTCCCACTCTTACACACACTCTGCTATTTACATAAAAACTCTTCACCCCTTTTAGTAACCTACCATCAAGTCCATACAGTCTTTAAAACAGTCCACAAAGCCACACTGCTCATCACCAATCACCCCCTATGTACCCCCACTAACTCTCATAACTAACACTCTACCATACACCTTACCTACAACACTCAGAGACTTATACCCCTAAAGCTAATACATTCATACTCATCACCCTTGCCTTCATACAACGGGACCACACAAGCACTTGCCCAGTCAATTGGCATATACCTTTCACAATGCACACATTCAACTATCTTACTAACCAGTCAACAGTAGTCACTCCACCACCCTTCAGGCATTCCACAGCACACCCATCCATACCTGCAGCTTTCCCTGTTTTCATCTCCTTTACTGCCTTCTCCACTTCCTCCTTCGTGATCAAAGAATCATTCAACTCTCCCAACACATTTATTCCTTGCACCCTTCCATCCGCCACAGTCTCAGTCACGCTTTCCTCCTCAACGTTTAACAATCTTTCAAAATACTCTGCCTATCTCTTCCTTACTGCATCCATCTCAGTTAACATCCTTCCATCCTCTGCTTTTACTCGCTCTTCCTTCCCAGACACTCCCTTTCGCACCCTTTTCACCTCCTTCCAGAACATTTTCCTCTGTTGAAAATTCTTAGTCAGCCTCCTACCCCACCTCTCATCTGTTACCACTTTAGCATCATACACAGCCCTTCTCTCCCTATTCCTCTTTTCCTTATACCTCTCATATTACACCTCATCCTTCCTCTGCAGACACACTTTATATGTATGTCTCTTCTCAGCCACAGCCATACTTACTTCCTCGCACCACCATTCACATCCTTTTCTTACACCACCACCCACATGTCTCACACCACACGCCTCTTCTGCATGCCCCACCATAGGACTCTTAAACAACTGCCATTCCTCCTCTACTCTGCCGTTTTCCTGATCTTTCACTGTGTTCCACTCATCTTTCAATTTCTCCTGATACTCTTATCATTTTCTCTCTTTTATCCAACTCACACACTTTCAAAACCTCCCTGCCACACCTAACCCTCCTAACTCTCACCCATCTCTTACCTACTCTTAACTTTCCCTCCACCAGGTAGTGGTCAGACATACCTCCACCCTCCCCTCTCAGAACTCTCACATCCAACAATCTTCCTATTACATTCCTGGACACTGCCACATAGTCCATGAAAGCTCTATCAACAACCCTTCCACCCTCCTGTCTCAGCCATGTACACTTATAAATATCATTCTTCTCAAACAGCACATTTCCAATCACCATCTCTTGCTCAATGCACATCTCTATCATTCATTCCCCATTTTCATTTCTTCCAGGCACACCATGCATACCAACTACACCTTCAAATGTTACATTTCCCACTCTAGCATTGAGGTCTCCCATCATTACCACATTCACATTCGCTCCAAAACTCTGCAGACACTCATCAACATCATTCCAGAAAGACTCCCTCTCTTCCTCATCCCTTTCACTACCAGGCCCATAAGCACTCACAAACACCTACAACTCACGTTTAAATTTCGCTTTCACCCACATCAGTCTCAATGACACCTTCCATTCAATCACACACTGCTGTATACATTATATATATATATATATATATATATATATATATATATATGTATGTATGTATACTGTATGTATATATGGAGCCTCTGTGGTACAGTGGTAGAGTGTGCATTTCGCACGCTGGTGAGCGCGAGTTCGCCTACCGCCAGAGTTGTAAAAACTTTGGGAAGCGTTCACCAAGCCACTTGCTACTTTGGTGGACACAAGGGGTGTGTGGTTGAACCAGTGTTGCATACTAGTATGCTTGCACCCAATCGGCTTAAGGTGGGCCAATTACATTTGGTTCACAGACTACACACACATCCAAAGCCACTACAACATGACAGTTACACTTACAAGCACTTCTCACCCTACATACAGTCTCCACCAGACAGCCTAAGCCACTTGGTAGAGATACATTGGCTGTATCATCCCTGCTTCGGTAGGGATAGGCCAGTCCTGCAGTGGACCTCAACGGCTGAGGATGATGATGATATGTATATATATTTCATACACCAGGCCTTCCACATTTGTGGAATCAACTTTCATGGGCTTCGAAGTTCGCAGATTGCCCCTCTGTGAAGCCAAAACTGAATTTAATGGGTATGATTGCAAGAAGTTGGGATATATATGTAGCTGGTGACTTACCCACACTCACATGTGGGCGAGTCATAGGCTATTTGTGATATTTTATGCTGCTTTCAGGTCCCAGATATGGTATAATAGGTACAGTATGTGCCACTTGGTTGTAGGGGGCGATTTGTAGTTGTAGAGGCATTTACGGGAGGGCACACCAAACATTTGCAGAAATTCCCATGAATGTGGAGGGCCTGGTGTATATAAGTACTGTATGTACAATATCTGTGAAACATTGAAATGCAATAAGCTTTTAATTATCCATTGTAATTCAGCCATGCCCTACAGCCGTTAAAGCAAAACGCCTGATATTGGATATCCTGCGCAACATTCAGCTTTGAGCCTGATATTGTGATTCTGTCTGTCTTGACCCTCTGTCCTAAAAACTTTACCATGTGTAAACCAGCAAAAAGTAGGTGCATGAAAACAACATAGAACAATAATGATACAGTATAGCAATACAGTACTGTACATAGTGTACTCGCCAAGTGTTGGCATCGATGGGAAGAAACAGCACTGGGGGGGGGGGTTGTACTCGTAAACAGTACAGTACACAGTGCAGTACGGGTAGTTTAACAATCACAGTAGCCCAGTTAGGACATGAATACTGACCAGTCATTAGCCTTGCAGTACAAAACAGTGCAGTAGCTTGAACACAGGACACTGCAGAGTTAGTCAAAGCACCATGGTTTTTGCGAGCACATTGTCAGAAGAGCGTGAGGACGCTGAAACGTCTTGACTCTATGACATTCATCGGTGAGGATGATGAGATTGAGAGTGCGTTGGTATTTTTGGTGGGCTGGACAAGCCACACCCACAACGGATTCTGATTGGCTGGTGCATAGCGGGTGTTTTCATTGGCTCCCGAGATTCGGGATTTCCCATGGCACCAGTTGGCTACTGCTTACAAGCTGGGAGAGACCCCTCAGTAACGGATATTGGATTGGGCCGTTGGTTACTTTCCACTTCAGCATCAGATGTCACATAAAAATAGCCGGGTATTGCGTTAATAGAGCCAAGAGCTGTACCAGATATTGCGTTGGGCCAGATATTGTCACGATGGATAACTGAAAGTTTACTGTATCACAGTTCCTTTAGCTTTTTTTTTTTTTTTTTTTTTTTTTTTTTTTCCACCTTTAAAGAAGGTATAAATTGATTATTTTACAATACCTTCATGATTTTAAAAAGTTAAGACACTAAAAATTAACCTGGCTGTGGCGGCTGTTATGACAACCTGTGTGCTCAGTGCAGAGAGATGAGGGGAAAACATTAAGTGTTTTCAACCTGTGTTTTAACCATCTTATCCATAATTTTAAAAGCTAAAATTTTTGTCAGACAAACTTCAGTCTTTGTACTATCATTTGCAGCAAAGTGCATGTTTGTAGGGTGGTTAAAAGCTAAAGTTTTTGTCAAACTTCAGTCTTTCTACTATCATATGCAACAAATTGCATGTCCATAGGTACTCCCAGCCCTGAGAATGCTTTGAGAGAAAACAAGGTGTGCTTTGCCCATCCCACATGGGCAATAGCCCAGCGTGTCGGAAATCGCCTCCTCTAACTGCCAGACTACAAGATTTTTTTTGTACAAAATATGGTTACTGCCACATTGTCTCATCACAATAATTACCAAAAAAAAAAAATAGCCAGTCTCGAATGAATTATGATATTCCATAGTGTTTACGCTAGGAAACGTTAGGAGGAATACACTGAGGTGGTTTGGCCATGTGGAGAGGATGGAGGGTGAAAGACTGACAAAGAGAGTGTATGTGAGTGAGGTGGAGGGGGGAAGAGGGAGGGGGAGGCCGAGGATGAGATGGAGGGATGGGGTGGAGAGGTATAAGAGAGAGGGGGGTGTGAGTTGGGAGCGGGGCAGTGAAATGGCGGGGGACAGGGCGACGTGGAGGCGATTTGTTTGTGGCCACCCTGAACGGGATTGAGGCATCTGGCAATAGATAGATAGATAGATGGATTTTCACTAGAATTTATCGAAATGGTAGCATTGTGAGGGAAGTCATTCCAAACTTTATAAAACTTCATGAAAGACTTTTAATATCACTTATTTTTAACATTGATATACAGGAAACTCGCACCGAACACGTGGGTTTCGTTCCTACCGTGCCGCGTTAGGTGCGAAATCGCGTATATTTAAACTACTCCATATTTTGCTCCTTAGACCCCCAAATGTGTTGTTTTGGTGTTATCTGTCACTGGTAATCACTAGAAAACACTTTAAGTGGTTAGAAGGTTTATTTAATGTTATAACTCACAAATACAGTACTCCACAGCAAAACTTCAACATACTGTACGTAAACACAAGGAAACATTCCGGCGCCGATCATAGGTAATCATATAAATCAGGTTAACTGGTACCAGGGCTTTATTTAATGCTTTATCTTTTTTGAGTGCTTTAACTTACAAGTACATACCAGAACAGTACATATTTAACTTAGAAATGCAGTACTGCGGAAAAGCTGTACAGCAAGTCTTTAACGAACAAACAAAAAAGGCAATATTCTGACGCCGATCATGGGTAATCATATAAATCAGGTTAACTGGTTACAAGGCTTTATTTAATGCTTTAATTGCTTACAAGTACATACCAGAACAGTAAATATTTAACTTAAAAATACAGTACTGTAGAAAAGCAGTACAGTAAGAGTTTAACGAACAAACAAAAAAGGCAATATTCCGACGCCGATCATGGGTAATCATATAATTCGGGTTAACTGGTTACAAGGCCTTATTTAATGATTTAACTTTATTTAAGTGCTTACAAGTACAGTACATACGAGAACAGTAAATATTTAACTTACAAATACTGTACAGTACTGTGGAAAAAACGAACAAATAAAAAAGGCAATATTCTGACGCCTATCAGGTAAACTGGTTATAAGACTTTATTTCTTGCTTTAATGTTATTTAATAGTACTTTAAGTTGCACATAAACTTACCAGAACAGTACAGTACTGTAAATATTTAACTTGCAAATACTGTACGGTGGAAAATTGTCAGCATTCCTACCTTCTTCGGAGTTGGCTTATAACCAGAAGTGGATGGCTGGGGCTCTGAAGACTCTGGTGCTGAAGGGGTTCCTGATAAAGGTGTTGAAGACGAAGGTTGGGAGTCTGCTGGAGCCAAGGAACATCGTGATAGGGAGCTGTTTCCTCTGCCTCTTCATCTGGTCATACAGTTCCTTGTATGCCTGCATGCCTTTGTCAATAATCCCTTTAAATTTAATACTTCGGTCCATGTTTAGGGTCATTCTCTATGGCAATATCCTGGAGAATACGGGCTTGCCTGAAAAAGTGGGCAAAGGAATCCAGGGTCCACCCACTAGGGGAAGCTTGTTCCTCGTCATCGTCATGACTATCTTCATCTTCCTCAGAAGACCTGTCAAGCTCCTGAAGGTTGTCATCTGTCAGTTCTTGCCGGTGCTCATATATATGCTCTTCAACCTCCTCCTCCAGCATGTCAGAGAAGCCCTCACCTCTGACACTCCTAGCCAAATCGACGATCTTTTTTATTTCAGGACCGACCTCGGGGAAGCCCTTGAAGTCCTTCACGACCTCGGGCCACAAAGGCCTCCAGCAGGCATTTATAGTCTCACACTTCAGACTTCGGCATTCTTCGTCGATGTATGTGATGCAGTCTGAAATCTTGAACTGCTTCCAACATTCAGTAAGTTCAGCATTGGGGTCGTCGTCGATGAATCCTCGAATCCTGGCAAAGGTCAAGCGGGTGTAGGCTGCCTTGAACACAGCTATTATCCCTTGGTCAAGGGGCTGCAGTATCGAAGTCGTGTTTGGCGGAAGGAAAAAAACCTGAACATTCTCATTCATGTCCATGAGGGACTGTGGGTGGCCTGGGGCATTGTCAATAATCAGCAGAACCTTGAAGGGCAACTTCTTGCTCTCGAGGTAGTCCTTGACATCTGAGATGAAATAGCACTCAAGCCATTCTGTGCTGATAAGGCCCGTCACCCAGGCCTTCTTATTGAACATGTAGTGTACAGGAAGACGGTTCAGGTTCTTCCCCTTTAGTGCCCGAGGTCTCTGCGCTCTGTAGACAACTGTTGCCTTAAGCATATCTCCTTCAGCATTGCCACACAACATGACGGTGATCCTGTCTTTCCAGGCCTTGAACCCTGGTGCCTGTTTCGCTGTTTTCTGGATATAAGTCCTGCTGGTTATCTTTTTCCTGAACAGGCCCGTTCCATCCATGTTGAACACCTGTTCTGGAAGGTAGCCTTTCTCCATGATGAGCTCCTGCAGCTCCTTCGGGAATTCTTGGGCGGCGCCTATGTCAGCAGAGGCAGCCTCACCAGTAATCTTGATATTCTTAAGGCTGAAGCGCCTCTTGAAATTTGCCACCCACCCAGGGCTGGCAGTGAATTCCTTTTGATTCTCCACAGGAAGTTCAGCCCAAAAAGACATGTAGAGGGATTTAGCTTTCTCAGACAATGTGGCGCCGTCCACAGGAACTCTGCGTTGCACCATATTCTCCAGCCAGAGACTCAGAGCCTTTTCTGTCTTCACCAGGGCTTTGTCCCTGGGGAAAAAGCACACTTTTGCTGTTGTGGGGGTCAGGTCAGAGTAGGCCTTACGAATCTCCTTCTCCTTGGCTCTAATTGTGTGAATGCTGGACTCGTTTCGTCCCACTGCACATGCTACACTATTCACAGACATACCTGACCTTAACTGATCTAAAATTTTCACTTTCTCAGCAACTGTCAGAGCACTACGAGACCTTTTAGGCTTACCATCCTCAACAGCACTGTTAGATGATCGCTTAGGCATTATTCACAGAGCAAAGGAGTCGGAGCACGGGATAACATCCTACTGTACTCGGGAATGTCTCACTCACTGAATAATTTCCCGCCTAGATCGTCACGTAATCAAAACAAACCGCGCGCGCTGCGGTGACGTTCGAGGATTTGATCTTTCAAAGGCCTCTCCTGAGTTAATTTGTAGTTTTCATAATGGTTCTTTAATCTTACGTTGTCTTAAATGTATCCCAGCCCTTACTGTGTATAATTGCGAGAGCGTTCCGTGAGATCGTGTTCGGTGTGAGTTTTCTGTAATGTCATTTATGAATCATAGCATAGCTGCACAGTTTGCAGTCACAAAAATGTTCACTAGCTAATGCCCTTAGCACTTGACTATGTGTATTATCACAAAAAAATTTCTAACTCACTTGTATTTCATCACAATAATTCACAACATAATTTACAACAACACTTTCGGTCACTCGTGATTTTAGTGCGATTTGGGTGTGTATTATTTCTTGTTATTTATGAGAGAGAGAGAGAGAGAGAGAGAGGCACGCAGAGTCAAACCAGTTTAGACCCACCCACATAGAGGTCCCCCCCCCGAGAAAAAAGGAACCAGACGCCATGAGCCTACAATAACAGTTCCCTCCAAGAGAAAAACAAAACACGAGAGAGCCAAATTCAAGATCCGATCATTTTGAGATGCCTGGACACACTGTGTTTGAAAGACTGGAGATCATAGGAAGCAAGAAATACAGACAGAGGGAGACAGTTCCAGAGTTGACCTGTTGCATAAATGAAGGACTGGAAGTAATGGTTAACTCTTGCATTAGAGAGTTGGAAAGAAAAGGAATGAGAGTTTGCTGCTAGACAGGTGTTACGCACCCGTCGTAGAGGTGGAGGAATGCATGCAGACAGTTCAGAGGAGCAGTGACCATTGAAGTAGCGATAGAAAAGAGATGAAGATGCAGCAGTGCGGCGAAGAGGCAGAGGTTGAAGGGAGTTAGTAAGAGGAGGAGAGTTCCATCCATCCATCCATTGCCAGACGCCATGTATCCCAAATGGGGTGGCCAATGGCTTAGAGTTAAATGTTTTACAGGGAGGGGCACTAATCCTCCACCAACCCCACTTGACGTAGGGATGCCAACAGCATCTGGTGTTCCCAGGCGGTCACCCATCCAAGTACTAACCAGACCCAACGTTGCTTAACTTTGCTGATCGGATGGGAAGCGGTGTGCTCAATGTGGCATGGCCGTTGGCGGAGAGTTAATGAGAGGAAAAGCCTCTGACTCCACCCTATTGAGAAGAGCTGTATGTGGGGAACCTCCCCACACATGAGAGTTGTACTCCACACAGGGGTGAATAAAATCCGTGTACAGAGTCAACAATTGTGCAGGGGTAAAGAAGGAACGGAGTCAGTATATGTGTGTGCAAATATGTATATATGTATGTTTGCATATTTATGAGTGAGGGAAATGCAGAAAAAATCACTAAATCACCTGTATTTTATCTCAGTGATTCACAGTAAAGTTGGTAATGTGAAGGTGGATGGAATAGTTGGTGAGTGGGGTGTGCCTGCTGAGATAGATGAGAATGGGAGTACGTTAGTGGACGTCTGTGCTGGGAGGGGGTTGGTAATAGCCAATACCCTCTTCAGGCATAAAATGATCCACAGGTATACATGGCGAGTGATGAGAAGGGTGGGTGGTGAACTGAATGAAAGGAAGGCAATGATTGATTATGTGTGTGTGGATGAAAGGATGCGAAGATGTATATTGGATGCAAGAGTTTATAGAGGTTGGGGGAGTGGCCTTTCTGACCACTACTTGGTGGTGGCCAGAATTAGGATGCAAGTAAGATGGAGGAATAGAAGAAGGGAAAGACGAGAGGAAGGAGTAGTTGCAGGGAGAGTGGAAAGGTTACAAGAGGATGAGAAAAAGGCAGAGTATAAGAGAGAAGTGGAGGAACGATTGGGCAAATATGAATTGGAGCAGATGGGAGACGTGGAAGGTGTGTGTAAGATATTTACAGAAGAAATATGTGCAGCATGTGATGTGGTGTGTGGAAGGAAGAGAAGACGGAGGGGGGTGCAAGGAACAGCGTGGTGGACTGAAGAGGTGAAACAGGCTGTGGCACAAAAGAAGAAAGTATACAATGAATGGATGAGAAATAGGGGCGTGGAAGAAGTTGAGAGGCAGAAGAGAGAGTTATATGTGGAAAGGAAGAGAGAGGTGAAAAGATTAGTAAGAGAGTAAAGAAGAGAGTGGATCAGGAATTTGGAAGGAATTTGAGTGTAAAGTGGAGGGACTGTAAGAAAATGTTCTGGAGAGAAGTGAAAAGAGCAAGACAGGGTGGAAGTGAAGTTAGCAGGGGAGTGAAAGATAAACATGGTAGATTACTAGCGGAGAAGGGAGAAAAAGTGAGCAGATGGAGAGAACACTTTAAGGAATTGTTGAACGTAGAGGATGGAAGTAATGCGAGTATAAGTGGCTGGGGAATGGCTGGGAGAAGGAGGGAGGTGAGAAGACAGGTAGAAATCAGTAGGATAGAGGTTGTGGAAGCAATGAAGAAAGTTAAATCGGGGAAAGCCCCAGGAATTGATGGAGTGTGTGGTGAGATGCTGAAGCATGGGGGAGAGATAGTAGTAGAATGGATGTGGAAGATGTGCAGATTGGCCTGGGAGGAAGGTAGAGTCCCGGAGGATTGGAAGTCAGGTATAATTATTCCCTTGTACAAAGGAAAAGGGGAAAAAGAAGTGTGTGGTAATCATAGGGGCATTTGTCTTCTTAGTATAATAGGAAAAGTGTATGGTAGGATACTTATAGACAGAGTTAGAGAAAGAACAGAGAAATTAGTTGGAGAAGAACAGGGAGGCTTTAGGAAGGGAAGAGGTTGTGTAGATCAGATATTCATTCTTAGATCTTTAGTGGAAAAGTTTCTAGAGAAGGGAAAGAAGTTGTATGCGGCTTTCATGGATTTGGAGAAAGCATATGACAGGGTGGATAGACAAGGATTGTGGAAAGTGTTAAGAATATATGGAGTAGATGGGAAGTTGTTGAATGCTGTGAAGAGTATGTATGATGGTGCTAAGGCTGCAGTGCGTGTGGATGGTGAACTAAGTGAATTTTTTCTTCTTTGAAAGTTGGTTTGAAACAGGGATGTGTCATGTCTCCATGGTTGTTCAATCTGTACATGGATGGGGTAATAAAAGAGGTACAAGGTAGGGTAGTGGATGTTGGAGTGGCCCTGGTGAGAGAGGATAGTGTTTGGAAACTCCCTGTACTGTTGTTTGCAGATGATACTGTGTTGTTGAGTGAAGACGAAGGGGAGCTGCAAGGCTTGGTGGATGAGTTTGAGAGAGTGTGTAAGAAACGGAACCTAAAGGTGAATGTAGGGAAGAGTAAAGTGATGGTCTTTGAGAGAGGTGAAGTCAGTGAATGTATAGCGAGGTTGGATGGTGAGGAATTGGAAAAATGTGAGTACGTTTAAGTATTTGGGTAGTGTGATGAGTAAGGATGGAGGTTTGGAGGGTGAAGTGCTTGAAAGGGTACAGCAGGGAAGAAAGGTTGCTGGTTCCTTGAAAGCAGTGATAAGAAACAGGGAAGTGAGCATGGAAGTAAAAAGTTACTACATGACAGTATTGTGATACCAACTCTAACGTACGGAAGTGAAGCTTGGACGTTGTTGGAAGGACACAAGTCAAGAGTGAGAGCAGTGGAAATGAGTTATTTAAGAGGAGCTTGTGGAGTCACGTGGAGAGACAGGCTGACGAATGAGGATATAAAGGAGCGTTGTGGTGTTGATGTGGATGTGATAGGGAGCGTTGTGAGGAACACACTGAGGTGGTTTGGCCATGTGGAGAGGATGGAGGGTGAAAGACTGACGAAGAGAGTGTATGTGAGTGAGGTGGAGGGTGGAAGAGGGAGGGGGAGACCGAGGATGAGATGGAGGGATGGGGTGGAGAGGTATATGAGAGAGGGGGGTGTGAGTTGGGAGCAGGGTGGTGAAATGGCGGGGGACAGGGCGACTTGGAGGCGATTTGTTTGTGGCCACCCCAAACGGGATTGAGGCGTCTGGCAATAGATAGATAGATAGATTCACAGTACAGTACATTATAATATAAAATAACACATTCAACCACTTGTATGATTTTGGTGCAACCTGGATGAGTTATTTTGCAATGTTTTTGAGGGAGAGAATTACTTTAGTTTAGACCTGCTTGCATCAAGGGTATGTGTTCATGTGCATGTATTACATATGTGTGGTATTTATGAGAGAGGGAAACATTGTGTATGTGTACATATGAGTGTGTTTCTTGTGTGTATGTGTGTAAGAGAGAGAGAGAGAGAGAAGGGGAATGTGAAAGTAAAAGACAGGAGGGTGAAAGTGAATATGTGTGAACTTATTAGTAAAGGTAAATGTGAAAGTGAGAAAGCAAAGTTGCAAGTGAAGGTGAAGGTGAAATTGAAATTGAAAGCATTAGTGAAAATGAGTGTAAAGGTGAAGGTGAAAGTGAAAGTGAGAATGGAAGTGAATATGAAAGTGAATGTGAATATCAAAGTGAACGTGAAAGCGAAGGTAAATTTGAAAGGGATGGTGAAGATGAAGGTAATGATGAAGATGAAAATATGCGAAGTAAATATGAAAGTGGAAATGCCCAGTGCAGAGAGAGAGAGAGAGATACAGTAGTACTAATACAATCATTAAAGAGCAGGAGAGAGAATACAGGAATGAGGTGGTTGAGTGTAGCTGTCACCAGCAGGCACGAATCCCTCCTGATTGGGTGCTGGGGGTTGGGGGGATTTATGTTGATAGTAAGCGACATATTCACTCCATAACTGCTAGTAGGTAACTGAATACAAAGGCTGGCTCGCACTACACATGCAGTACCCCTACATTGCACTCAGAGAGCATATTCATGCCATGTATTAGAAAAACGCACAAAATTTTGTGGAAATTTCTTGCAGCTCTTCCGGAATGGACAACACAGTCTGCTGATCGGCATTTCTGGAATGCAGTACACAGCAAAGAGGTTAAAAGTACTGTAAGTTACATAGGCTGACTAATAGAAAACAACATAACACATCGAGCTTTTATGTTTCCCTTAAAGTTTGTAGTGTTCAGTCATTAGACAATTAGTAAACACAAAACATTTTTACTTTTTAAAACTCAGCCAAATCTTGGTAGTTAACAATATATGAAATGCATAACATACATAAATTTCTAGTCATTATCCAAATAATGAATCACAGCATTTATACTTCTATACATGTAAAATCTTGGCCAATTGGCCATTAGCCATAAAATGAAACAACATATACCGGTATACGTAAATGTATGTAACATCCTGTTCATTAGCCAACTAAAGGTAAGACCAGCCTACAGAGTTAATAAATAGTGGTAAAAATACTCCTGCTTTAATCCCTCAGCTTGGATTTAATTCACAAGCAGTCAAGGATTGTCATTCATATGTATCTTGACTAAAATCCTATTCCATGAATTAAAGCTTGAATGGCTAAATACTGTAGTACAGTGTTTGCCAGCCATATACATAGGTAGTACCTTATAATGTACTGTAGTGGCTCACATTACACACACTAAAGCTTTTCTAGATTTTAAGGCAGTATTCAGTCAAGTTTATCTTTATTTGCATAGAAAAGCTGAGCATTGAAGGTTCTGTGGTTTAAGGGAGCAATGCTTTTTGGTCACAGTATGTCCTCCCATGCTGAATATTCATTCTGAAGTTACACTCAAAGCTGGGCATCATTTATGCACACAAGCACTAGTAGCTTACACATAGTCAGCCACACATGCACGCCAACAGAAAACATTCACACTCTCTCTCAGATTTACAGTCTTTCCTTTAGTTATGAAGGCAAAGTTGCTTCTGCGTACGAGTGACTACACTCCCTCTTCTGTCTTCCATTCCTTCATGCCTATAGGTGACTTCACACTGAGTGACAAGCCCAATGGTTTCATGTACACCAGGAAACCATTTACTACACTGGGTGGTAACCATATAACCAAATTATGGCACCTGGTGGTTTAGTGGGTAATTAAGGTGCTTCAGTGGGATTGAGTCTGTGTAGGTTTCTATCCAAGTGATGGTTGGGGTTTAGTGCTCACGCAATGCCACTCAGGGATGAGTGAGGCTGGTCACTCTCATCTTAAATGTCAGGACCAACTTGCCTAGCCCTGAGCTCCTACACTCCTCATGGAGCAACATAGGATTGGGTGATGGATTTCCCCCCCCAAGGATTGTTTCGCTGTAGAAGCTGAGCCCAACGAAGTTGCCAACTGTCATTCATCCTTTCTTTTGCTGAGTTTCTTTCCCATATTGCCCGCATCTAGTGCATTCTTCCATATTACATGCAGTAAATCACATCTTTATTTAGACAACAGTGAGAAGAATGACTGTAAATATGACTAGATAAAGAATGTAAGAAGTAATGGTTCTGGGCAGTTTGCACTTACGTCAACAGTGTGTGTGCACACCATTTACAAGAAACCCACATGGCCACCACACTGAAACAGTGCCAGTACAGTAGGCCCAGTATGCCTCACTCTGAACTCACTGCATTAATTTTATTTATTTATTTATTTATTTTTTTTTTTTTCCCCTCTCCCACTTGGTCATTTACTCCCCCCACCCCCACTTGGCCATGTACTGTAATATTCAGTCTTTAATGGTTTTCCAGTAAGGCTGGTCTTTATGAGGTTGCAAAACAGTGTCAAGGCAACAGCATTTACACAGAATTAGGCTAAACAATGAACAAAATTTTGACTAAAAGGCATATTAATGTTTCTTCCATTTGTATCTGATATGCCGATGTCAACAGTAAAAATTGGTATTAGTTTGGTACAATTGCACCTTAGTATGCAATGGGATGACATCGTGTGAAAATGTATCAGATACCAAGAATAGCATTGTAAGGTCAGTTTATCAAGGGTTTAGTTGGGATAGGGAGGGGGTCAAGGCCCACATAACTGGGTCAGAAAAAATGCAAAATCAGCAATATATTGGCTCAGTGAATCGTATTAGTTGCAGCACTGTGAGGGTAACCAGAATTATTACTGAAGAAGACATCATACTGAAGAAATTTGTTGATATTTTCTAACCCCATCATACCAGCAGTCTCTCTGTAAGTGAGAAAAGTGGATGGGGATAACTGTAAGAGTTGATAATTATTTTTGTTTGCAGGTCGTGGGTGCCCATCAAAGAGTGCTTCCTCTTCTCGGAGCAGATGCCAACACCACTCAAAAATCGTAACAAAACCCTTGAATCTTGTCTACAAGAGGTAATATATAATATTCTGATTGTCTGGACAGTGTTGTTTCTAATGAGCTTATTGTTAGTGGGTAGTTGAATGAATTTTCAGTAAGTAATGCAGTCTGAGTTTGATATACATTTTGGATAAGTGCATTCATCATTGCAATCTGTGATGTATTCTCAGAGTTCAGTAGTAAATGCATAGGACACTTAAATGTTTTGTCATTGTCTGTGAATTTTACATTACTACCAAAATTTTCTCAATATCTTAACCCCTTGACCTCCGGAGGCATTGATTTATGCCATAAAATTCACCAGGCTTAAACTGCTGTAGGTATCGGTCTGGTCAGCGCCACAAAAAACTGCATGATGAATCCCAGGGAAATTTCTCTATTTTGGTATTGTATGGGTCCCACAGTATACACCTCAACACTTAACTTTCACAATACACCATTTTCTGTGACAGTGATACAACATTTTTCTCTGTACTATGCATTGATAGATGACACAGTTCTCAGTGTACTGTGTTGATGTTTCTTTTCTAATGTGTCTCAGTGTATATATGAACTTTTCTTCTATAGAATGTTAGAAAGTATGTGTGTGTGTGTGTGTCTGACTCGGGACATAGGCTTCATAGTCTGCTCCCAAAGGACACTAGTCCTCCCTAATACCATACACCTCCAGATGTCACCAGGTTGGTGCTAACACCCACCATCCATATGGAATACATGCTAGGGCTGTTTCATACAGGACTGGTGTATTGGTATTAGCGGGGATACTGTTATGACATGTCGGCATGTCTTTTGCTAGGTCAGTAAAGTTTGCCTTTATGGAATTTAGATCCTAAAATTGTTCCCTGCCCCAGCGAGGATTTGAACCTGGATCCGTTCGGACTGCAGGCCACCTCTCTACCGTCTCCCATACTTTTAAGTACGTGGCCACCGAGCAAAAACAAGCTGTAACAACTGTTATTTATTGGTAATAGAATTTTTGTAATCAATTTCAGATGCATTTGACCCATTCCAATGGTAAAAGACCAGAAATGTCAGAATTGAAAGACTGAAAAATTTATATCTTGGCATTGGGAGAAAGTTACATCAAAAACTGAAGAAGTGGAGGGTTAGTTGGTAACCTTTGCTGTCCGTGTGCATACCCTCAAACCTCTTCTGTGCAGTCTAGGAGCCATAGAATGAATTGGGGAAGACAAAGGTCATAGTTCTTAGGGTGGACTGAGGCTTACTGGTGTAAAGTGATCAAGGAAAGGCAGTGGCAGTAACACAGTTTTGTGTGGTGCGTGTGGAGGATGAGTACATAGACGTAGTGGCATGAAGAGTAGGTTTCAAGGTATAACTAGTTATAAGTGTTTGATATGCAAATGAGGAAATTGGTGTAGGTAAAGTGGTTACTGAGTTTAATGATTAGTTTACAATGTGGGGGAATGCAAATAGTTTGGGCACATACAAGATGTAGTCACATGAAAAGTAAATTGTAAGGTACAGATACAACCAGTGAAAAAAGAAAATTATGTGGTTTGGTCTGGAAGAAACTTATATAATAAATATGTTTCCAGAGGTTGTTAATGAGTTATGCTACTTGGAAAGAGCAGTTAGTGTAGGGGATGGTGCAGAAGCTCTCTCAGTTATGAGTCAGAATTGGCCGAAAGCTGTTGCACATGCTGATAGTGATGGGACTGAATGAGTGGGAATTTTTATGCTAAGCTTGTGCCGAGTGGAATGCAGATGGTAGCAAAAATGTGGATAGTAAAAGAAACTAAGTCAAATTTGAACATGGTGAAATGTGGAGACAGAAATGTAATGCCACACTAAGGGATAGAACAGCCAGGGCAGATTTCAAGAGGATGCTTTGTTAGTGAAGTGATGTACAATACAGTGATTTCTTGGTTATCGGACATAATTGGTACCAAACATGGTGTATAATAACGGAATTGCACAGTAACGAATACACGGAACGTATGGGATGTGTCCTCATTGGTCCCACAGTCTCAGAGCTCAAACAGTTATCTCTTTTTATGACAGTTTAAACCCACTAAATACAGTACATCAAGTTATGGTAAGTATCAGAAGCATACATAGGCATGGCTAGGATAATAGAAAACAGTGACAAGGGTATAATAAGGAAGAATATTTAATCTGGTACTGGGTACATATAGTACCTCATCGAACCCTTGACGAGCCACTCGCCATCCCAACCGTAGATTCTATCTATCTATCTGTCTATTCCCAGAAGCCATAATCCCGTAAAGGGTGGCGATTTGACTTTGAGTTATCTGTTTTACGGGGAGGGGCACCAACCCTCCACTAACCCACTTGCTGACACGTAGGGAGCACGTATGTTTTGGTTATATGGTTACCACCCAGCGTTGTAAATGGTTTCCTGGCTTACAGGAAACCATTTGGCTTGTCACTCAATTTAAAGCCACCTGTAAAGGAAAGAAAAGCAATAAGAAGTGACAGGAAAGATGGGAGAAATAGGAAGAGAAGAGGGCAGGCACAGAAAAAGAATGATAAAAGCTAAGGAAGAAATAGGCAGCACTACATCAAGTGAGTGGATGATGGTCGCCACCACCTACCACTACCGTCGATTCGTTGAGGTAAATGTACAGTTTAGTTGAAGCAGCAGCAAGACGATACCAGTCCACTTCCAATTCCTGAAGTATGTTTTCCATATTCTTCTTATTATTTTTATGGTAGTAAACGATTGCCACATTGGTGGTAAACAGTGTTTGCAATTTCCAGTGGCATAATAATGAGAATATTCAATTTGTTGCTGGGTACACTTACCTCATCAAACCCTCAACCAGCCACTCACGTTGACCCTAACTGTTGATTTGTTGAAGTAAATACTGTATATGGTTTAGTTTAAGCAGTAGCAAGGCCTTACCAGTACACCTATTCTTAAAGTTTTTTTTCCATGTTTTTTTTCTTATTTATGGTGGTAAACGGTGTTTACGATCCCCAGTGGCACTGAAGACAGACGGCATCATGTGGTGCTCCAAAGACAGATGGATGCCTGTTAGAATGCCATTTTTGGCACAAAATTACCTGTCATTATTGATTTATCCAAACCTAACTTCTCATAACCTAACCTATTTCCTGCTATGTAATGCACACTTTTCCCCAAAATAATGTGTCAAAAAAATAAATCGCCCTTTTCACAACACGAAGGTCATGGTTTGGGATAGGCCTACAGGTTGAGTTGACTGGTACAAAAGCCACCAGCTGTCAGAAGCGCATCACATGAAAGCCTTATTAATTATTGAACTTATTAATTATTAAGTTCAATAATGCTGACTTTGATGAATGTGTATTGCCTTAACTGCATCATAAGTAAACAGTAAACAAAGCATTCTGTGGGTTAGGTATGTGCACACATGGAGCATTGAGTGATTGTTCAGTAACAAATACATAACTAAATTGTAAGCAAAGTCAACCAGTTGCCAGCTAGCAGATGTAAGGTGACAGTGGAAAATTTGTATGTTCATTTAATTCCACTTTGAATAAATAATGTAATGCAAAATTATTACTGTAATGTAATCTAACCTGTTTTAAGCTATTCTGGCATTTGGTTAATTTACCATTGGATAGGTTAGGTTAGATTGAGCAGTGCTATAGTTTTTCAGCATCTGGTTAAGTTACCATTGGTTAGGTTAGGTTAGTTTGGACCATGCTATGGTTAACCCGTCACATCCCGAGCTATTTCGCACCTCCGACACCCCCAAATCCCGAGGTATTTTCATTTTTCTTGGGGGGGAGGGGGGGGTGGCTAAAACCTCCACTTTTGGTGAGAAACATCGAAAATTCATAGAGAAATCGCTCACTTGAGGTTTAAAATACTCGATCCAGGTAGCAGTACCTCCTTACCTTACTGGGTTTTCTAACAGGTTGGCACCAAAGAAAACGAGTTCTGTGGGAGGGTAACTATTTCACACCACTCGTAAACAGTATTTATTTACTTGGTACGAATTTATATGTAGTACGAGAGTATATTGATTTTCAAACAGTAATATAGGCATTATAAGCATTGTTTCTCTCACTAACTCATCACCATACCTGACCTTTTTTTGCCACATTACCTGATCATCATTTCTGACTGTTTCTTCCTCTAATGCTATGTAAACTTTGTCCTCCACATTGTCATCGATTGGGGAATCACTCTGGCCCTGAGTGTCTTTATTGGCCAGGTCACTGGTAACAGGTGAATTGCCGAGACAATGGCGTGCAGGGGGGGGGGGGAGGTTATGCGGTGTAAGGCATTGTCCCTGCTTGGCATCTTGTAGAGGAATAGAGGAAGGTGTCCCGTGTATACTGTACATACAAAAAATCACGCGCGAAAATTGAAAATTGTGCAAATTATGAACTTTGCAATTGCGCAGCGTACCAGTGCGTCATCGGGACTGGCAAATGCAAAATGTTGCAACGTATCCATACGTTGACGGGACGTCTCGGGTTAAGTAAAGTTAGTTTAGACTTGGTTAGGTTAGGTTAGGTTTGGCCTGGTTGGTTGTGGTTAGCTTAGGTAATTTTTAGTTAGTTTCAGTTACATTTGTTAGACAGTTTAGGTTTGGTATGGCTAGTGTATGAATGTATAACCTTAAGCTTTGAAGAAAAAAATTTGGTAGATTGGAGTAGGTTTTAGAAAGTTTGCCATTATGCTTGATAAACAAGCACAAGTGAGTTGGGGTGAACATTGATAAAAAGAACAAGGAAATCAAAGTAATCTGTAAACAGGCATTTACCACTACAAAAATTATTAGTGTAATATAGAAAACAACCAGGGAGAAGAGGAAGTGAATCGGAAAAAATATTTCTGCTGTGTAAACTAATGTGAGGGAATTGGTGACCTTGACTGGGGGACTTGGTTGTAAACAAAAACTGGTCATACCAACATCAGCTGTATACTACTCCTGTGATTTCAAAATTATTTGAGTATGATATCCATAATGATAATACTGTAACATAAGTTTATGAAACTCAGAAATGAGCATTACAGTTTTGCATAATTGAAAATTTGGCAAGCAATTGACCCCGATTATTGCTGTTCAAGCCTTCAGGGTGTGAACAATGATTCATGGGACTCGTCTTCTTCCTCGGCAGTGATAGTGTGAGTGAATGAAAAGTGAGTACAGTACTCACAGCTAAAAGGTCCTGGCGAGTGAAAACAGCTCACGCGTGCAATTGTGTCATGGGTTGATGTGCAGGACCTGTGTTTGTGTCTTGGGTTTGGCCCAAATGAGGTGCAGGATAGCATTATTTTTTAGCCGAAAAATGCACCATAACAGCAGGAGCGTGAATTTTCATCTTGCATTGATAATGAATGTTGATATAGGCGAGGGATCACTGTACATGGATAGTTGATATGCTTTGGACATATGGAGAAAATGCATGGAAGTAACTTAGTGAAATACTGTACAGACTTTAATGTGGAAGTGACATCTCTTGCAGGCAGGCCATAGGAAATGCTAGGAAATGCAGGATGAGGTCCTGAGAAGGGACACCTAACTAACTTGCTGTAGATCATGCTGACTGGAAAGCAGTCATTAGGCTAATCCATGCAAGCTTGGAAAATGGCCTTACAAAGTGTATGTATGCACATTGCATTATTAGTTGCCCCCCTCCCCCCCTTTTTTTCTCTAATATATTTTTTTCATTCACAGGTTAATGAACATATATCAAAATTAAGGGAAAAATTTGGAACCTTCAAATATGCACCACACCGGGTCCAGTTCAATCCTTCTGATCCAGATCAGATCAAGATCATGCTGCCCAACTACAAAGGGCCGGTGCCTTTTAGAGTACGGCCTCACTCAAGAGCATTTTCACGACTATCTGCCCATTCTGGTAAGTACAGCAGAACGTTTAGAGAGAAACCCTTTTTTTTGAGCATCTGAAGGTAGCCAGAGTAAGGTAAATAGGCTGCCATCATAGTTGTCAGGTTACTGGAGAATGGAGATTGCTTCTTATGTTATGAGTTCAAGAAACTTTCAAAGCTGAATAAAATCACTTGGCAATAGCTAGTGTGAAAGCTGATGCTCTCAATATTTTGTGTGAAGTTTATACAATATATATATATATATATATATACATGGAGCCTCTGTGATACAGTGGTAGAGTGTGCGTCTCGTACACGGGTGGACCAGGGTTCGCACCCCGCCAGGGTAATAAACTTTGGGAGTGTTCATCCGGCCACGTACTGCATTGGCGGACACAAGGGGTGCTGTGGTTGAACCAGTGTCGCTTTCTGTAAAGTATGCTTGCACCCAGTCGGCTTGCGTGGGCCGATTACACTTGGTTCACAGACTACACACACATCCAAAGCCACTCCAACACTACAATTACACTTACAAGCACTTCTCACCCTACAGTACATACAATCTCTACCAGACAGCCTAAGCCACTTGATAGAGATACATTGGCTGTATCGTCCCGACTTCGGTTGGGATAGGCCGGTCCTGCAGCGGATACTGAAACGGCTAATGATGATGATGATGATATATATATATATATATATATATATAAATAAATATAAATATATATATATATATATATATATATATATATATATATATACATAAATATAAATAAATATATATATATATATATACAGTATATATATATATATATAAATATATATATATATATATATATATATATATATACACAGCAAACTCGCCCCTAATGCGAGGGTTTCGTTCCAACCGTGGCGCGTTCGACGCGAAACCGTGTAAGTTTAACTGCTCCTTATTTTGCTCCTTAGACCCCCTAAATGTGGTGTTTTTCTGTTATCTGCCATTGGTAATCAATATGAAGCACTTTAAGTGGTTAGAAGGTTTACTTAAAGTTATAACTTACAAATACATTTCTGCACAGCAAAACTTCAACACGCAAAACATAAACACAAGGCAACATTCCGATGCCAATTTCAAATTACGGGTGGGAAAAAATTCGGATGTTTTTGGGATTTTTTTCTTTTTTTGGCCATTTTTGGGTTCCGAAGATCCTGGCGCATAATGTCTGGTAAGTGGGGTGTCCGGAAAGTGGGCGTACGGAGAGTACAGGGATTACTGATACTGTACTGTATATTATATATATATATATATATATATATATATATATATATATCTATCTATCTATTGCCAGACGCCTCAATCCCATTTGGGGTGACCACAAAAAAATCGCCTCCAAATCGCCCTGTCCCCCGCCATTTCACTGTCCTGCTGCCAACTCACACCCCCCTCTCTCATATACCTCTCCACCCCATCCCTCCATCTCATCCTCGGCCTCCCCCTCCCTCTTCCCCCCTCCGCATCACTCACATACACTCTCGTCGTCACTCTTTCACCCTCCATCCTCTCCACATGGCCAAACCACCTCAGTGTGTTCCTCATATCACTTCCTATCACATCCACATCCACACCACAACGCTCCTTTATATCCTCATCCGTCAGCCAGTCTTTCCATGTGACTCCACAGGCTCCTCTTAAATATCTCATTTCCACTGCTGTCACTCTTGACTTGTGTCCTTCCAACAACGTCCAAGCTTCACTTCCATACATTAGAGTTGGTATCACAATACTGTCATGTAGTAACTTTTTCACTTCCATGCTCACTTCCCTGTTTCGTATCACTGCTTTCAAAGAACCAGCAACCTTTCTTCCCTGCTGTACCCTTTCAAACACTTCACCCTCCAAACCTCCATCCTTACTCATCACACTACCCAAGTACTTAAACGTACTCACATTTTCCAATTCCTCACCATCCACCCTTGCTGTACATTCGCTGACTTCACCTCTCTCAAAGACCATCACTTTACTCTTCCCTACATTCACCTTTAGATTCTGTTTCTTACACACACTCCCAGACTCATCCACCAAGCCTTGCAGCTCCCCTTCGTCTTCACTCAACAACACAGTATCATCTGCAAACAACAGTACAGGGAGTTTCCAAACACTATCCTCTCTCACCAGGGCCACTCCAACATCCACTACCCTACCTTGTACCTCTTTTATTACCCCATCCATGTAAAGATTGAACAACCATGGAGACATGACACATCCCTGTTTCAACCCAACTTTCAAAGAGAAAAATTCACTTAGTTCACCATCCACGCGCACTGCAGCCTTCGCACCATCGTACATACTCTTCACAGCATTCAATAACTTCCCATCTACTCCATATATTCTTAACATTTTCCACAATCCTTGTCTGTCCACCCTGTCATTTGCTTTCTCCAAATCCATGAAAGCCACATACAACTTCCTTCCCTTCTCTAGAAACTTTTCCACTAAAGAACTAAGAATGAATATCTGATCTACACAACCTCTTCCCTTCCTAAAGCCTCCCTGTTCTTCTCCGACTAATTTCTCTGTTCTTTCTCTAACTCTGTCAATAAGTATCCTACCATACACTTTTCCTATTATACTAAGAAGACAAATGCCCCTATGATTACCACACACTTCTTTTTCCCCTTTTCCTTTGTACAAGGGAATAATTATACCTGACTTCCAATCCTCAGGGACTTTACCTTCCTCCCAGGCCAATCTTCACATCTTCCACATCCATTCTTCTACTATCTCTCCCCCATGCTTCAGCATTTCACCACACACTCCATCAATTCCTGGGGCTTTCCCCAATTTATCTTTCTTCATTGCTTCCACAACTTCTATCCTACTGATTTCTTCCTGTCTTCTCACCTCCCTCCCTCTCCCAGCCATTCCCCAGCCACTTATACTCGTATTACTTCCATCCTCTGTGTTGAAGAATTTCTTAAAGTGTTCTCTCCATCTGCTCACTTTTTCTCCCTTCTCCACTAGTAATCTACCATTTTTATCTTTCACTCCCCTGCTAACTTCACTTCCATCCTGTCTTACTCTTTTCACCTCCTTCCAGAACATTTTCTTACAGTTCCTCCACTTTACACTCAAATTCCTTCCAAATTCCTCATCCACTCTCTTCTTACTCTCTCTTACTAACCTTTTCACCACTCTCTTTCTACATATAACTCTCTCTTCCACCTCTCAACTTCTTCCACACCCCTGTTTCTCATCCATTCATTGTATGCTTTCTTCTTTTGTGCCACAGCCTGTCTCACCTCTTCAGTCCACCACGCTGTTCCTTGCACCCCCCTCCATCTCCTCTTCCTTCCACACACCACATCACATGCTGCACATATTTCTTCTGTAAATATCTTACTCACACCTTCCACGTCTCCCATCTGCTCCAATTCATATTTGCCCAATTGTTCCTCCACTTCTCTCTTATACTCTGCCTTTTTCTCATCGTCTTGTAACCTTTCCACTCTTCTTGCAACTACTTCCTCTCGTCTTTCCCTTCTTCTGTTCCTCCATCTTACTTGAATCCTAATTCTGGCCACCACCAAGTAGTGGTCAGAAAGTCCACTCCCCCAACCTCTATACGCTCTTGCATCCATTACACCTCTTCGCATCTTTTCATCCACACACACCTAATCAATCATTGCCTTCCTTTCATTCAGTTCACCACCCACCCTTCTCATCATTTGCCATGTATACCTGTGGATCATTTTATGCCTGAAGAGGGTATTGGCTATCACCAACCCCCGCCCAGCACAAATGTCCACTAACGCACTGCCATTCTCATCTATCTCAGCAGGCATGCCCCACTCACCAACTATTCCATCCACCTTCTCATTCCCAACTTTACCATTCATATCACCGATCAAAAACACTCTCTCATTTCTTCCAAACTTTTCCATGCACTCTTCTACATTTGTCCAGAACTCTTCTCTCACTCTTCTAGCACGATCTTGCGTTGGCGCCTACACACACACAATCGCCCACATTTGTATTCCAACTTTCAACTTTACCCACACAATCCTTGACTCAACTGATCCATACTGTCTTATGCTCTTCTTCCATCATTTACTCACAACTATTCATACTCCTTCCTTTGCCCTCTCATTCTCACCTACTCCTGCACATATACCCCATTCTCTCACACTTTCTCCTCTCCATTTTGTTTCAGTTATTCCACATACATCCACTTTCGCACCGTCAAGCACCTGGACAATCTCTCTCTCTCTTTCACCCCATCATTTGCTCCCCTTACATTCCACGTTCCGATAAGCATGTCCTTTGTCCGGTCCTTGGTCATCATCGTTTGGTCAGTCCTTGTCCGAGGCTTACTGTTTGTTTTTTTAGTTAGTTGTTTTCCGGGGAGGGGCACTAACCCTCCGCCAACCCTTTTAGTCGCCTTTTACGACAAGCAGGAACACTGGGGAAGTATGCTTGAAAAACCCACCTACCCCCAGGAGGGGTATATATATATATATATATACATAGTACCCTCGCATCCAACACGCGTTAGTCCAGCACGATTCACGTCCAGCACGGAGAGCAAATAATTAGTATTATTTAATACAATTTAATTACTGCAATACAACTGTGTTAGCATAACACGCACAGAGCTCCGAGAAGTGGGCGAAATCCGCAGAGTTCACCTCTAGCTCGATCACCCCCGGTCCAACACGGTCATACTGGACATTCCCACGATGATGATAGCCTATGAAAACTTCTGATCAAGTAGCCTTCCCCGCCCGCTATCGTGACGTGATCATGATGCCGCCCAATTAAAAACGCTTCTGCTGTCGCGTGGTTTTGTTTAAATTTCTCCCGCCACAGCGCCACTCAGTCGCATAATTCGCATTGGAAGGTGCTTTTTTCTTGCTGCATTTTCTGCCCTTGTTACTGCATTTTACCCTGCTCACGATGCCTAGGAAGCCTTTTGAGAACCCCAGGAAAGCTTCGGCACCTCCCTCAGGCCACCAAGCTAGAAAGCATCGAGAGGAAGAAGAAAGGGGAGAGGAAAGTTGACATTGCCAAGGCCTACGACATGAATGAAGCCAACGTGAGGACCATAATAAAAAAGCAAGAGAAGATCCTGGCAGCCGAAGGCTATCACACGGCACTTCATACCAAGTTTGCCAAGGATACGATGGTAAATCGGAACGGTAACGTGGTAAAATCGCCGACGATACCACAGACATTTGGAATTCATCTGGATGGATTCCTGCCGAGGATACGACGGGCAAAACTGTGTGACCAAAACCCAGGCAACTTGACAGAGAATGTATCGTACTACAGCATTGAACATTTAGCCTGACACTGAATACATATTAATATTTTAGAATAAATATCAATCGTTTTGAAACCCTTCTCATCGGCGTGTGTACCAGTTGATAAACAAAGTTGCTTCTCCTTATTCTCTACCGAGTCAGCGACAGCGATCACTTTCCACAGTCACGAGACGGGGCTCTGGCAACAGTGTGAGAAGCATGCCCTTTGGCGAGGATTACAGAGTGCTAGGACAGACAGAAGCGGGACCTTCCATTGCTGTGGACGAAGATAGTGATTTTGAGTGTGATTTCGAAGGATTTATGAGGGAGGTTGAGAAGGAGCAACAGCCATTATCTGCTAGTGACGCCAGCAGCCGTCCTCCGGGGACCCAGTAGGAATACTTACAGCCTTGGATACCACCTTCCATTCCCAGCAAGCCCACCAACACTATCCTAAAAGGTTAGTTATCATTCATAGCACAGTATCATTTATTATAATTACAATAGTACCAGTATATGTATAGGTATATGGTAGGTATTTAGGGTGACTTTTCCTAGGGTTGCTGACATAATTCATTTTTCCCCATAAGCTGTATTGTTAGTCCAACACGTTCTTGGTCCAACACGTGACCCATGCATGACAGTATTACCGTGTTGGACGCGAGGGTACTGTGTATATATATATATATATATATATATACAGTACCCTCGCGTCCAACACGCGTTAGTCCAGCACGATTCGGGTCCAGCACGGAGAGCAATTAATTAGTATTATTTAATACGATTTAATTACTGCAACACGAGTGTGTTAGCATAACACGCACAGAGCTCCGAGAAGTGGGCGAAATCCGCAGAGTTCACTCTAGGACGATCACCCCGGGTCCAACATGGTCATACTGGACATTCCCATGGTGATGATAGCCAATGAAAACTTCTGATCAAGTAGCCTTCCCCACCTGCTATCGTGATGCCGCCCAATTAAAAACGCTTCTGATGTCATGTGATGCTTTGTTTAAATTTCTCCCGCCACGGCGCCACTCAGTCGCACAATTGCATTGGAAGGTGCTTTTTTCTTGCTGCATTTTCTGCCCTTGTTACTGCATTTTACCCTGCTCACGATGCCTAGGAAGCCTTCTGAGAACCCCAAGAAGAGTCGGCACCTCCCTCAGGCCACCAAGCTAGAAAGCATCGAGAGGAAGAAGAAAGGGGAGAGGAAAGTTGACATTGCCAAGGCCTGTGACATGAATGAAGCCAACGTGATCATAATAAAAAACTAAGACAAGATCCTGGCAGCCGAAGGCTATCACACGGCACTTCATACCAGGTTTGCCGAGGATACGATGGTAAATCGGAACGGTAACGTGGTAAAATTGCCGACGATACCACGGGCACTTGGAATTCATCTGGATGGATTCCTGCCGAGGATACGATGGGCAAAACAGTGTGACCAAAACCCAGGCGACTCGACAGAGAATGTATCGTACTACAACATTGAACATTTAGCCTGACACTGAATACATATTAATATTTTAGAATAAATATCAATTGTTTTGAAACCCTTCTCATCGGCGTGTGTACCAGTTTATAAACAAAGTTGCTTCTCCTTATTCTCTGCTGAGTCAGCGACAGCGATCACTTTCCACAGTCATGAGACAGGGCTCTTGCAACAGTGTGAGAAGCATGCACTTTGCCGAGGATTACAGTGCTAGGACAGGCAGAAACAGGACCTTCCATGGCTGTGGACGAAGATAGTGATTTTGAGTGTGATTTCGAAGGATTTATGAGGGAGGTTGAGGAGGAGCAACAGCCATTACCCGCTAGTGACGCCAGCAGCCATCCTCCGGGGACCCAGTAGGACTACCTACAGCCTTGGATACCACCTTCCATTCCCAGCAAGCCCACCAACACTATCCTAAAAGGTTAGTTATCATTCATAGCACAGTACCATTATTATAATTACAATAGTACCAATATATGTATAGGTATATGGTAGATATTTAGGGTGACTTTTCCGAGAGTTGCTGACAATTCATTTTTTCCCATAAGCTCTATTGTTAGTCCAACACGTTTTTGGTCCAACACATGACCCATGCATGACAATATTACCGTGTTGGACACGAGGGTACTGTGTGTATATATATATATATATATATATATGTATATATATATATATATATACAGTAATCACTCTAATATCCGGACGCCCAACATCCGAACATCCCCACTAACCTGACATAATCGTCCCGGGATCCAATATTCCCAAAATGGTCCGAAACCCCCCCCCCCCCCCCAAAAAAAAAAAAACGAATTTTTCCCGCCCGTAATTTGAACTTGCCGCGCGCAGCGCGGGAGAGCTTTGTTGTGGCGCGTCATTCCTCCGACGTCCGATAGAGCGCCGCTGCATCCTCCCCACTTTCCGCCTGTCTCTCGCCGCAAGTGCACGCTCGTTGTTACGACTGCCCACATGCTCGCTTTTGTGGTGGTGCCTTACCTGCTGCAGGCACTCCTGCTGCTCTCGGGCCTCCTCTTAGTGTGTATGATGATGGCCCCGCCCCCTAAGAAAAGGAAGAGAGTGGTGTTGACTTTGGAGAAGAAACGGGAGATATTGGAAAAAGTAGATTTGGGGTGGTCTTCTTCCCGCATTTTCCGCGAGTTCAACCTGGCCCGATCGACTTTGTTCGATATTAAGAGATCCCGAGACAAACTCATGCAGTACACGGCTGACTTCTCGTCGAGAAGCAAACGCAATGTGGAGAGGAAGGTGATGTTTACTCCCAAGTTTGCTGAAATCGACCACTCCACTTTGATTTGGTATCAACAGCAACGTGCTGCTGGTGTGATGGTACGTGGAACGGAGCTGAAGGCTGCTGCTGAGAAGTTCGCCAGGCTTCACGACGCCCTAGACTTCAAGGCATCCGAGGGTTGGCTCTTTGCATTCAAGTTAAGGCATGGCCTTACCAACCGTAAAGCTCATGGCGAAGCTTTGGACGCTAACGAGGATGGAGTTGACGAGTTTCGCCACAAGGTGAAGGGCTTGATCGACAGGGAGGGCCTCACTCTCGGTCAAGTCTACAACGCTGACGAAACTGGTCTATTCTATCGCTCTTTGCCAACGAACACTCTAGCTGAGGAGACGGTGAAGCGTGTACCTGGCCGCAAGCTCTCCAAGGAACGGATATCTGCTTTGTGTTGTGCCAATGCTAACGGCATGCACCGGCTTAAGCCCGTTGTTGTTGGCCATGCAAAGCAGCCTCGGTGTCTTCGTGGGGTGATGGATGTCCTTTCTGTCGTCTGATACCATTCTTTGAAGGCATGGTTTACAGCAGTGATCTTCAAAGACTGGTTCCACTGCCACTTCGTCAAGGAGGTCATCCATTACCAGACGAAGACACTGGGAATCCCGCGCGACCAGATAAAGGCCCTCCTTCTCCTCGACAATGCACATGCCCACCCATGCGACAAGGAGTTGGTGGCTGAGAATGGCCGGATTAGATGCATGTTTCTGCCACCTAATACGACTGCTCTCATCCAACCAATGGACCAAGGAGTGATCGTGGCAACAAAGCGCTTATACCAACGGAAGTTCCTGGACGAGGTGTTGGTTGTTCTCGAGGATGAGGATGAGCGCAGGGAGGGACGGGACACACGAGGCCAGCGGACTTAGGAAAACCTTTGCCGCTACAACATCAAGTCTGCACTGTACAACTGGGCTAGTGCATGGAAGGAAGTCCCTGTGAAGACTCTGGAAAATGGTTGGTCTCTTCTGCTTCTCGTAACGGATGTGGAATACGATTTTCTAGGGTTTGACGTGGATGACTTCCATGCACGTCTACGTACGCACGGTGACGATGTTGATGTGGACGATGTTCATGAGTTGTTGGATGACGACGAGGGCGATCCTGGGTATCAGACATTGTCTGATATCGAGGTCGCGTCTTCAGTTGCAGGTGTCAGTACCGAGCTTGAAGATTCCGATGAGGAAGGCGACAATGATGCGAACTCCTCTCAGCATGACACTACTCCAGCCATCCCCAAGCTGAGCGCACTGCGGGAACATCTAGAGTACGTCCTAGACTACCTGGAACACCCGGACTGCGACAGGGAGATGGGGCCCTTGGGACTTGTGGAGGAAGTGCGTGCTTTCAGGCAGCGCATCATCAATCGTCAGAATCGTCGTTCCTTGCGTCAATCAGCAATTGACAGTTTTTTCAGGCCCGTGACCCCCGCTGTGCCCAGCCATGGCTCCACTCTGTTGCCTCCCCAAGACAGGCCCTCATGCTCCGAGCCACAGCCCAGCACATCAGCCACGGTGGAGTCACCGCTCGACATGAGTTTGCGTCTGTTTTCAGAGTCGTCTGCAGTGGGCACGCCATCACCACGACCCAGCGACGCACCCCTAGGTCACCTGCCAGTGATACTCTCGGACTCTGATAGTGAATAAACAGCAAGAACTTCTCCACCAGACCGTACGGGAATTTACAGTGTTGTGCAGTGAAAAAAACAGTGTGTTGTGTTAAGGATTTACAGTTGTGAGTGAAAAGACTAATTTGGAACAAAATATAACGTAAATAGACTTGTTTGTTTTTGCTTTAGAAAATTATTAGAAGAATGGGAAAAGTTAAAGTGCAGAGTGCAACACTTAGTAAGTTACAATGGAGCATCAGTTAGACGAGTGCACACTGTGAAGAGAACGGACTTCTGTGTGCGATTGACTAAGTTCAGTGCAAGACTTCATGAACAGTGTACTGGAAGTGCTTCAGGAAATCCTTCTTACTGTCAGAGTCTGAGAGTAGGCGGTTATTCATCGAGGTGGCCATGGACTTGCTGTAAGTAGGCAGAATGTTTCATACTGTACTTTTCTCCATGCTATACTTACCTCAGACACCTCATTTCACTCTTTAATGTCCTTTATTGGTGTGAATAGGGTGTTAGGAGCTATGGATGTGCAGTAGGAAGGTGTTTTTCTGAGTTAGGCTAGGTTAGGGTCCATAAGTACCGATCCAGGAGGCAGTCACCAGAATGTTTAATATTGTATGAACCTACTTCTAAACCCTCATTTTATGCGTCTTTTGCATTTATTTCAGTCATTTATTGCCTTATTGGTGTGCTTTGGGTCTTAAATAGGTGATATGCATGTCCAGAGGGAGTTGTATAGGTGTTTCTCTGAGTTAGGGTCCATAAGTACAAGTCCATAAGCTGGGGCCCAATATCCGGACAGGACCAGTATCCGGACCTGCCTATGGCTCTATTACGTCGGATATTGGAGTGGTTACTGTATATATATATATATATATATATATATATATATATATATATATATATATATATATATATATATATATATATATATATATATATATCTATCTATCTATTGCCAGACACCTCAATCCCATTTGGGGTGGCCACAAACAAATCGCCTCCATGTCGCCCTGTCCCCCGCCATTTCACTCCCCTGCTCCCAGCTCACACCCCCCTCTCTCATATAGGTCTTCACCCCATCCCTCCATCTCATCCTCGGCCTCCCCCTCCCTCTTTCCCCCTCCACCTCACTCACATACACTCTCTTCGTCAGTCTTTCACCCTCCATCCTCTGCACATGGCCAAACCACCTCAGTGTGTTCCTCATAACGCTTCCTATCACATCCACTTCAACACCACAACGCTCCTTTATATCCTCATTCGTCAGCCTGTCTCTCCATGTGACTCCACAGGCTCCTCTTAAATAACTCATTTCCACTGCTCTCACTCTTGACTTGTGTCCTTCCAACAACGTCCAAGCTTCACTTCCGTACGTTAAAGTTGGTATCACAATACTGTCATGTAGTAACTTTTTCACTTCCATGCTCACTTCCCTGTTTCTTATCACTGCTTTCAAGGAACCAGCAACCTTTCTTCCCTGTTGTACCCTTTCAAGCACTTCACCCTCCAAACCTCCATCCTTACTCATCACACTACCCAAGTAGTTAAACATACTCACACTTTCCAATTCCTCACCATCCAACCTCGCTGTACATTCACTGACTTCACCTCTCTCAAAGACCATCACTTTACTCTTCCCTACATTCACCTTTAGATTCCGTTTCTTACACACTCTCCCAAACTCATCCACCAAGCCTTGCAGCTCTCCTTTGTCTTCACTCAACAACACAGTATCATCTGCAAACAACAGTACAGGGAGTTTCCAAACACTATCCTCTCTCACCATGGCCACTCCAATATCCACTACCCTACCTTCTACCTCTTTTATTACCCCATCCATGTACAGATTGAACAACCATGGAGACATGACACATCCCTGTTTCAACCCAACCTTCAAAGAGAAAAATTCACTTAGATCACCATCCACACGCACTGCAGCCTTCGCACCATCGTACATACTCTTCACAGCATTCAACAACTTTCCATCTACTCCATATATTCTTAACACTTTCCACAATCCTTGTCTATCCACCCTGTCATATGCTTTCTCCAAATCCATGAATGCCGCATACAACTTCTTTCCCTTCTCTAGAAACTTTTCCACTAAAGATCTGAGAATGAATATCTGATCTACACAACCTCTTCCCTTCCTAAAGCCTCCCTGTTCTTCTCCAACTAATTTCTCTGTTCTTTCTCTTACTCTGTCAATAAGTATCCTACCATACACTTTTCCTATTATACTAAGAAGACAAATGCCCCTATGGTTACCACACACTTCTTTTTCCCCTTTTCCTTTGTACAAGGGAATAATTACACCTGACTTCCAATCCTGCGGGACTCTACCTTCCTCCCAGGCCAGTCTGCACATCTTCCACATCTATTCTACTACTATCTCTCCCCCATGCTTCAGCATTTCACCACACACTCCATCAATTCCTGGGGCTTTCCCCAATTTAACTTTCTTCATTGCTTCCACAACTTCTATCCTACTGATTTCTTCCTGTCTTCTCACCTCCCTCCTTCTCCCAGCCATTCCCCAGCCACTTATACTCGCATTACTTCCATCCTCTACGTTCAACAATTCCTTAAAGTGTTCTCTCCATCTGCTCACTTTTTCTCCCTTCTCCACTAGTAATCTACCATTTTTATCTTTCACTCCCCTGCTAACTTCACTTCCACCCTGTCTTACTCTTTTCACCTCTCTCCTGAACATTTTCTTACAGTCCCTCCACTTTACACTCAAATTTCTTCCAAATTCCTCATCCACTGTGTGTATATATATATATATATATATATATATATATATATATATATATATATACACACACATATACTGGATACACTTAAGCCTCGATTTAAGGGACCTCCATTTAAGGGATATCAGATTTAAGGGACTCCATATTTTACCTGACAAATGGACAGGACCATTCAAAAAGACCACTGCTTGATACATTGATATGTTTCTTTATACAGTACCTGTAAAATAATATTCACAATTATATAAATTACTGTAGTAAGATATGTGAAACAGTCATCGCATTTCATAATAAGATTGTCTTTATATGTGATAAAATAATGGACATTTTCAAGTAAGGGACAAGTTGATTCCCATTTAGTCTCTTTGATCGAGGTTTGAGTGTATATATATATATATATATATATATCATCAGCCGTTTGAGTGGCCACTGCAGGACCGGCCTATCCTGACCGAAGTAGGGACGATACAGCCAATGTGTCTCTAACGTGTGGCTTAGGCTGTCTAGTAGAGATTGTATGTAGGGTGAGAAGTGCTTGTAAGTGTAATTGTTGTTTTGTAGTGGCTTTTGGATGTGTGTGTAGGCTGTGAACCAAGTGTAATCGGCCCATGCAAGTCAACTAGGTGCAAGTATACTTTATAGTATGCGACACTGGTTCAACCACAGCACCCCTCATGTTCACCAAGCAGTACGTGGCCAGAAGAACGCTCCCAAAGTTTATTATCCTGGCGGGGCACGAACCCTCGTTCTTTAGTGTACGAAAACGCACAGTTTACCACTGCACCACTATATATATACAGTATACAGTAATCCCTCCAATATCCGACGTAATAGAGCCATAGGCAGGTCCGGATACTGGTCCTGTCCGGATATTGGGCCCCAGCTTATGGACTTGTACTTATGGACCCTAACTCAGAGAAACACCTATACAACTACCTCTGGACATGCATAGCACCTATTTAAGACCCAAATCACACCAATAAGGCACATGAAAGACTGAAATAAATGCAAAAGAAGCATAAAATGAGGTTTTTGAGGTAGGTTCATACAATATTCAACATTCTCTGAGTTAGGCTCCTGGACTGGTACTTGTGGACCCTAACCTAGCCTAACTCAGAAAAACACCTTCCTACTGCACATGCATAGCTCCTAACACCCTATTCACACCAATAAAGGACATTAAAGAGTGAAATGAGGTGTTTGAGGTAAGTATAGTATGGAAAAAAGTACAGTATGAAACATTCTGCCTACTTACAGCAAGTCCATGGCCATCTTGATGAATAAGCGCCTCCTCTGTGACTCTGACAGTAAGAAGGATTTCCTGAAGCACTTGCAGTACACTGTTCCAGAAGTCTTGCACTGAACTTAGTCAATCGCACTCAGAAATCCGTTCTCTTCACAGTGCGCACTCTTGTCTAACTTATGCTCCATTGTAACGTACTAAGTGTTGCACTCTGCACTTTAACTTTTCCCACTCTTCTAACGATTTTCTTACATTTACATTACATTTAGTTCAAAAATTGTCTTTTCACTCACCACTGTAAATCCTTAACACAACGCACTGTTTTTTTCACTGCACAACACTGTAAATTCCTGTGTGGTCTAGTGGAGAAGTTCTTGCTGTTTAATCACTGTCAGAGTCCGAGAGTATCACTGGCAGGTGACCTAGGGGTGCGTCGCTGGGTTGTGGTGATGGCGTGCCCACTGCAGACGACTCTGAAGATAAACGCAAACTCATGTCGATCATTGACTTCACTGTGGCTGATGTGCTGGACTGTGGCTCGGAGCATGAGGGCCTGTCTTGGGGAGGCAATGGAGTGGAGCCATGGCTGGGCACAGCGGGGGTCACAGGTCTGAAAAAACTGTCAATCGTTGATTGACGCAAGGAACGACGATTCTGACGATTGATGATGCGCTGCCTGAAAGCACGCACTTCCTCCACAAGTTCCAAGGGCCCCATCTCCCTGTCGCAGTCCGGGTGTTCCAGGTAGTCGAGAACGAACTCTAGGTGTTCCCGGAGTGCGCTCAGCTTGGGGATGGCTAGAGTAGTGTCATGCTGAGAGGAGTCCGCATCATTGTCGCCGTCCTCGTCGGAATCTTCAAGCTGGGTACTGACACCTGCAACTGAAGATGCGATCTCGATATCAGACAATGTCTGATACCCAGGATCGTCCTCGTCGTCATCCAACCACTCACGCACATCGTCCACATCAACATCGTTGCCATGCGTACGTAGACGTGCATGGAAGTTATCCACGTCAAAACCTAGGAAATCGTACTCCACATCTGTTCCGAGAAGCAGACGAGACCAACCATTTTCTAGAATCTTGACAGGGACTTCCTTCCATGCACTGGCCCAGTTGTAGATTGCAGACTTGATGTTGTTGCGGCGAAGGTTTTCCAAAGTCTGCTGGCCTCGTGTGTCCCGTCCCTTCCTGCGCTCATCCTCGTCCTCGAGAACAACCATCACCTCGTCCAGGAACTTTCGTTGGTATAAGCGCTTTGTTGCCACGATCACTCCTTGGTCCATTGGTTGGATGAGAGCAGTCGTATTAGGTGGCAGAAACATGCACCTAATCTGGCCATTCTCAGCCACCAACTCCTTGTCGCACGGGTGGGCATGTGCATTGTCGAGGAGAAGGAGGGCCTTTATCTGGTCGCGCGGGATTCCCAGTGTCTTTGTCTGGTAATGGATGACCTCCTTGACGAAGTGGTGGTGGAACCAGTCTTTGAAGATCACGGCTGTAAACCATGCCTTCAAAGAATGGTATCAGACAACAGGAAGGACATCCATCACCCCACGAAGACACCGAGGTTGCTTTGCACGGCCAACAATAACAGGCTTAAGCCAGTGCATAACATTAGCATTGACACAACACAAAGCAGATATCCGTTCCTTGGAGAGCTTGCGGCCAGGTACATGCTTCTCTGTCTTCTCAGCTAGAGTGTTCGTTGGAAAAAAGCGATAGAATAGACCAGTTTCGTCAGCATTGTAGACTTGACCGAGAGTGAGGCCCTCCCTGTCGGTGAAGCCCTTCACCTTGTGCTGAAACTCGTCAACTCCATCCTTGTTAGCGTCCAAAGCTTCGCCATGAGCTTTACAGTTGGTAAGGCCATGCCGTAACTTGAACGCGATGAGCCAACCCTCGGATGCCTTGAAGTCTAGGGCGGCGTGAAGCCTGGCCAACTTCTCAGCAGCAGCTTTCAGCTCTGTACCACGTATCATCACACCAGCAGCACGTTGCTGTCTATACCAAATCAACGTGGAGCAGTCGACTTCAGCAAACTTGGGAGTAAACATCACCTTCCTCTCCACGTTGCATTTTCCTCTCGACGAGAAGTCAGCCGTGTACTGCATGAGTTTGTCTCGGGATCTCTTAATATCGAACAAAGTAGATTGGGCCAGGTTGAACTCGCGGAGGATGCGGGAAGAAGACCACCCCGCATCTACTTTCTCCAATATCTCCTGTTTCTTTTCCAGAGTCAACACCACTCTTTTCCTCTTCTCAGGCGGTGGGGCCATCATCACACACACAAAGGAGAGGCACGAGAGCAGCAGGAGTGCCTGCAGTAGGTATGGCACCACCACAAAAGCGAGCACGTGGGCAGCCATGAAGATGAGCGTTCACTCGCGACGAGAGACAGGCGGAAAGTGGGGCGGATGCAGGGGTGCTCTAGCGGACATCGGAGGAATTACGCGCCACAACAAAGCTGTGCCGCGCCCCACGCGCCAAGTTCAAATTAGGGGCAGGATCCCCCACCGGACTATTTTGGGAATATTGGATCCTGGGACGATTATGTCCGGTTAGTGGGGATGTTCGGATATTAAAGGGATTACTATATATATATCTCCATCCATCCATTCATCCATCCATCCATCATCCAATCCTACATTGCCCCATGAGGAGCGTAGGAGCCCGGGGCTAGGCAGTTGGTCCTGACATTTAAGATGAGAGTGACCAGCCTTACTCATCCCTGAGTGGCATTACATGAACAATAAACCCCAACCACCCCTTGGATATAAACCTTCACCGGCTCAATCCGATTGGAGCACAATAATTACCCACTAAACCACCAGGCGGCAAAATATGGTTATATGGTTACTACCCAGCATAGTAAATGGTTTCCTGGTGTACAAGAAACCATTTGGCTTGTCACACAGTGTAAAGTCATCAACAGGCAGAAGGAAGAGGAATGAATTAAGGAAAGAAAGACGGTAGAGGGAGTGTAAAGTCACCCGTAGGCAGAAGGACGAGGAAAGAATGAAGGAAAGAAAGACAGAAGAGGATGGAAGGAAAGAAGGATGGAGAAGAGGAAAGGGCAGACACCCGAGAGCAGCACTACATTGAGTGAGTGGATGGTGAGCGACCCCACCTACCACTAATATATACATATACTGTATATATATATATATATATATATATACATATATATATATATATATATTGTATATGTTTGTATGTATGTATGGGTGCTGTGGTTGAACCAGTGTCGCATACTATAAAGTATGCTTGCACCCAGTTGGCTGGCGCAGGCCGATTACACTTTTTCCACAGACTACACACACATCCAAAGCCACTCTAACAGTACAGCTACACTTACAAGCACTTCTCACCCTACATGCAATCTCTACTAGACAGCGTAAGGCTCTTGCTAGAGTTACATTGGCTGTATCGTCATCACTTTGGTCGGGATCGGCCGGTCCTGCAGTGGACACTCAAATGGCTGATGAGATGAGATGTGTATATATATATATATATATATACACACAGTAGGCTCACACAGTGCGCGAATCGCATTGTGCGCAAGTGACCAAAAATCATAACCAAAAACCTTGAATGTGCGAGTATACCTCACAAAACTCGAGATAGAGACAAGGAGTGGCTTAAAAACGCCATTTTCCATTAGTATGCGACCCTCACCCCCACACGACGTACCAATAGTGACCTAGAGGCTTGCGGGGAAGGTGCTCCAGAGGAGTGTACAGTAAGATCTCGCCAATAACAACTTTGGCAATAACAGTAAGTTAGAATAGATACCCAGTTTCTATAATAATGACGTTTATTTCGCGAATACCAAGTTGTTATACCGCCAATACATCCATAACAAGATGAGGAATGAAACAAATGAGCATGACGAGATGAAGGAAATTGCCGAAAGTGTGAGCAGTAACGAGTAGGAGAGGGAGGATCCTCCCTTCACCACTTCCCCTGACTCTCCCTCTGCCGTCCCTTCTTCCTCCACTGCCCCACCTGACTCACCAGCTGCCTCCCCCTCCACCTCCACAGCCCCACCTGACTCACCTGCTTCACCTGGCATACCTACAACCCTCACCATAATGACTATTGCTGCATTCTGGAAGAAATGTAACATTCAACAGGCCTAAATTTCTTCGTCAAAGCCTGGAATAATACAACACTGGCAACCGTTAAACAAGCCTGGTGCAGCTGAGGTGGTGGCGGGGGTACTGTAAGTGCATTGCCGCGCCTCAGAATCCCTGTTGTTTAAGTCCATAAGGCCTGTTGTCTACTGTTGTTAAGGTGACTGCCCATATTTTTGTTATTATAGCTATATCTGTAGTACAGTGTCTGCAAAATTTGAACTTCATTATATCTCTAAGGGCCAAAAAATTTCCAGGTATTAGAAGGTACCGCCCATATGTAATTTTTCCTATAAAATTATGTATTCTCAGTGAGCGAATTCACACTGCGCGAGGTCGTGGACTGCCCAATCTCTCGTGCACTGCGCGAGCCTACTGTATATACAAGTATATATATATATATATTATATTTATCTATCTCTATCTATTGCCAGACGCCTCAATCCCGTTTCGGGTGGCCACAAACAAATCGCCTCCACGTCGCCCTATCCCCCGCCATTTGGCCCATTTCACTGCCCTGCTCCCAACTCACACCCTACTCCCTCATATACCTCTCCACCCGATCCCTCCATCTCATCCTCGGCCTCCCCCTCCCTCTTCCCCCCTCCACCTCACTCACATACACTCTCTTCGTCAGTCTTTCACCCTCCATCCTCTCCACATGGCCAAACCACCTCAGTGTGTTCCTCATAACGCTTCCTATCACATCCATATCCACACCACAACGCTCCTTTATATCCTCATTCGTCAGCCTGTCTTTCCATGTGACTCCACAGGCTCCTCTTAAATAACTCATTTCCACTGCTCTCACTCTTGACTTGTGTCCTTCCAACAACGTCCAAGCTTCACTTCCGTACGTTAGAGTTGGTATCACAGTACTGTCATGTAGTAACTTTTTCACTTCCATGCTCACTTCCCTGTTTCGTATCACTGCTTTCAAAGAACCAGCAACCTTTCTTCCCTGCTGTACCCTTTCAAGCACTTCACCCTCCAAACCTCCATCCTTACTCATCACACTACCCAAGTACTTAAACGTACTCACATTTTCCAATTCCTCACCATCCAACCTCGCTGTACATTCACTGACTTCACCTCTCTCAGAGACTATCACTTTACTCTTCCCTACATTCACCTTTAGATTCCATTTCTTACACACTCTCCCACATCCACCAAGCCTTGCAGCTCCCCTTCGTCTTCACTCAACAACATAGTATCATCTGCAAACAACAGTACAGGGAGTTTCCAAACACTATCCTCTCTCACCAGGGCTACTCCAACATCCACTACCCTACCTTGTACCTCTTTTGTTACCCGATCCATGTACAGATTGAACAACCATGGAGACATGACACATCCCTGTTTCAACCCAACCTTCAAAGAGAAAAATTCACTTAGTTCACCATCCACGCGCACTGCAGCCTTCGCACCATCATACATACTCTTCACAGCATTCAACAACTTCCCATCTACTCCATATATTCTTAATACTTTCCACCCTCCTTCTCTATCCACCCTGTCATATGCTTTCTCCAAATCCATGAAAGCTGCATATAACATCTTTCCCTTCTCTAGAAACTTTTCCACTAAAGATCTAAGAATGAATATCTGGTCTACACAACCTCTTCCCTTCCTAAAGCCTCCCTGTTCTTCTCCAACTAATTCCTCTGTTCTTTCTCAAACTCTGTCAATAAGTATCCTACCATACACTTTTCCTCTAATACTAAGAAGACAAATGCCCCTATGATTACCACACACTTCTTTTTCCCCTTTTCCTTTGTACAAGGGAATAATTATACCTGACTTCCAATCCTGCGGGACTCTACCTTCCTCCCAGGCCAATCTGCACATCTTCCACATCCATTCTACTACTATCTCTCCCCCATGCTTCAGCATTTCACCACACACTCCATCAATTCCTGGGGCTTTCCCCAATTTAACTTTCTTCATTGCTTCCACAACTTCTATCCTACTGATTTCTTCCTGTCTTCTCACCTCCCTCCTTCTCCCAGCCATTCCCCAGGCACTTATACTCGCATTACTTCCATCCTTTATGTTCAACAATTCCTTAAGGTGTTCTCTCCATCTGCTCACTTTTTCTTTCTTCTCCACTAGTAATCTACCATTTTTAGCTAACCTCACTTCCACCCTGTCTTACTCTCTTCACCTCTTTCCAGAACATTTTCTTACAGTCCCTCCACTTTACACTCAAATTCCTTCCAAATTCCTCATCCACCCTCTTCTTACTCTCTTCTACTAATCTTTTCACCTCTTTCTTTCTTTCTACGTATAACTCTCTCTTCCGCCTCTCAGTTTCTTCCATGCCCCTGTTTCTCATCCATTCATTGTATGCTTTCTTCTTTTTTGCCACAGCCTGTCTCACCTCTTCATTCCACCACGCTGTTCCTTGCACCCCCCTCCGTCTTCTCTTCCTCCCACACACCACATCACATGCTGCACGTATTTCTTCTGTAAATATTCTGCACACACCTTCCACATCCCCCATCTGTTCCAATTCATATTTGCTCAATTGTTCCTCCTCCACGTCTCTCTTATACTCTGCCTTTTTCTCATCGTCTTGTAACCTTTCCACTCTCGTTGCAACTACTCCTTCCTCTCGTCTTTCCCTTCTTCTATTCCTCCATCTTACTTGAATCCTAATTCTGGCTGCCACCAAGTAGTGGTTAGAAAGTCCACTCCTCCAACCTCTATAAGCTCTTGCATCCATTACACATATTCTCATCCTTTCATCCACACACACCTAATCAATCATTGCCTTCCTTTCGTTCAGTTCACCACCCACCCTTCTCATCGCTCGCCATGTATACCTGTGGATCATTTTATGCCTGAAGAGGCTGTTGGCTATCACCAACCCCCTCCCAGCACAAATGTCCACTAACGCACTGCCATTCTCATCAATCTCAGCTGGCACACCCCACTCACCAACTATTCCATCCACCTTCACATTCCCTACTTTACCATTCATATCACCGATCAAAAACACTCTCTCATTCCTTCCAAACTTTTCCATGCACACTTCCACATTTGTCCAGAACTCTTCTCTCACTCTTCTAGCACGATCTTGCATTGGCACATACACACACACAATCGCCCACATTTGTATTCCAACTTTCAACTTTACCCACACAATCCTTGACCCAACTACTCCATACTGTCTTATGCTCTTCTTTCATCTTTTACTCACAACTATACATATTCCTTCCTTTGCCCTCTCATTCTCACCTACTGCTGCACATATACCCCATCCATGCTCCCATTCTCTCACACTTTCTTCTCTTCATTTTGTTTCAGTTATTCCACATACATCCACGTTTGCACCCACAAGCACCTGGACAATCTCTCTCTCTTTCACCTCATCATTTGCTCCTCTTACATTCCATGTAGCCATTACCAAGTCCTTTGTCCGGTCCTTGGTCGTCATCGTCTGGTCAGTCCTTGTCCGAGGCTTCTTGCTTTTTTTTTTTTTTTTAGTTAGTTGTTTTCCGGGGAGGGGCACTAACCCTCCGCCAACCCTTTTAGTCGCCTATTATGACAAGCAGGGATACTGTGTGTGTGTGTGTGTGTGTGTGTGTGTGTGTGTGTGTGTGTGTGTATGTATATATATATATATATATATATATATATATATATATATATACAGTATACAGTAAGTCCTTGAAATACGAGAACTTGAAGTAAGAATGTCCAATGGTACGAAAGCGATAAATGTAGGACAAATTTTACAATATGAAAGTACTGTATCTGTCTCGATGGTACGAAAAACGATATGAGAGGAAATACTAAACATTCAAAATGTGCGCGCTGCACAGCGCCTCGCTCGCTTGCGGCGAGAAAACGAACTAACCCCTCATTGGTAAACACATTTTCGCGCGCTTTCCAGTCAAGCAACGTCTGTCCTCTCCTTTCAGCTTCGCTGTAAGTTATGCTGTTTTTCGCTGTTCTTCAGCTTTTCGTATTTTCACCATGCCTCCCCAGCACCCTGCATCATCTCCAACATCCCTGGAACTAGGTGCAAAGAAGAAACAGCATCGTACTGTCACTCTTGAGAGGAAATTGGAAATATAGTACTTAGATTGATTTATTTACCCGTAAATGAACAATGAAAGACAACAATCTTCTCAGTTTAGTCTGAAGAAAATTTACATCAGGCAAACTACAATGAAAACCCTGTTTCTACTAGTGCGTGTTTCAAATGGTTCGATTTTTCCACGCTATATTCGTCAGACTTTGGGAAGATACTTGTGTCTTTCATTGTACACTTGAAGCAGCGGAAAGACCTTATCAATTCAATGCATAATCCTCCAGCTTGTTTCTCTAATTTTCTGACAACTTTCAGTTTGCAAATTACTTTTTCTTGCTGAAAAATTTCCTCCCCGTTATTATCGTCACTTTCCCCTATGATCGTTTCTAGCGCAGTGGAAGAAATTCAGCGTGCTCAAAGGTGGATATCGTTTCCCAATTTCCCAACTGGAGGTTAGGTTAGGTTAAAATTATTAGATACAGATAAGCTCGGTTAGGCCAGGTTTAGTTAAACACTTAGGGAAGAACAGTCCTTTCCGCCATCGTGTTAACGAAATAGACAAGAGTTGTCACACCAGAACAGCTAAAAATGACGGGGAAACAGATTTAATAAGAAACGTTTGCTGTATTTACCAACCCAGAAATAATCTGAAAAATATAACAGACTATCAAGCGATTTGGTAAGATACTTTTACTCGTACTGCTTAAAATAAAACGTATGTTTAGCCCCCTCAGTGGCTGTGGGTTCAGATATTTGCATACTTCCTTGGTCGGCCTTGAGACCATTTTTTCAAAGTTCTAAAATCAATTTCTTTTTCTTACTTATGTGAAAAGACTCGTCTGGCACACCTGGCTTTTTTTTTTTTTTTTTCCCCTCTAAACCCATCCTGTGATATGCTATGATTCGTGTAAGAATTAATAAAATTACGATGCGTGTTACATCAGCATGTATACATCGGCCGAAAACATCTGGGACGAAGTGAACTGTGAACGCCAGACTGCTTGAGGTGGTAGAGTAGGGTCGTGTAAACACACCAATGACCTTCATTCCCTTCCCATAATGGCATGCAGTTTTTTTTAGCTCACCCTAACTCAAAGTCACTGACACCAGTACATTAAAACGTTGCTCAGGGCCAGCAGCTATGACAGTGATAATGGAATACATTATTGTTTGTATCAGCCCTCTCTCTTTCACACATACACATAAGAACAAACAAAAGAATGAGCAGTAAATGTACACTAACTCTAAGGAGCAGAAATAACTGTGCTCAGTCGGTCCGAAATGTATTGGGAAGAGTGATACCGAATGAAGAATGTGGAACTGAATGCTAACCTACAAGAACATGTGGGAGCAGTACAGTAAGGCATTGTTCAGGGCCAGCAGCTATGAAAGCGATAATGGAATACATTATTGTTTGTAATGGTCCTCTCTCTTTCACTCATACATATAAGAACAAACTAAAGAATGAGCAATAAATGTACACTGCTCTAAGGAGCAGAAATAACTGTGCTCATTTGGTCCGAAATATATTGGGAAGAGTGCTACCGAACGAAGAATGTGGAACTGAATGCTAACCTACAAGAACATGTGGGACGAAAGAGTAATTTTTTTCTGATTAGCAAATACTTTTGTCCCATATCGTCTCTTAAAATTGTAAAACCCATAATCTTTCATGTAAGCATACAGCCAAAGACCATACTAATTCAGTTCATATTCCTCTAGTTTGTCTTCTATATTTTTTGGACTGTTTTTAAGGTGGTAAATTATGTTCTCTTGCTGAAAGAAACTTACTGAAAATTAGGGCGCACGTAACATAAGCATGTAAACTTTGGCGTGGAGTGAAGAGAACGCCTGACTGATGGGATGGTAGAGTAGGGTCATGTACACACACCAGTGACCTTCGTTCCCTTCCCGTAATTGTTCGCAGTTTTTTATAATGCCTTAACTCAGTGAAGTGTTGTTCAAGGCCAGCAACTACGAAGGGGTTAATGGAATACTGTATGAAAAATTCAAAATGGGCGTGGTGCATAGCGCCTCACTTGCTTGCCGAGAGAAAACAACTAACCCCTCTCTGGTAAACAAATTTTCGCGCGCTTCTCAGTTGAGTCCATGTCCCTCCTCTCCTCGCAGCCTCTGTACATGATATTTTTGAAGCCCTTCACCTTTTCGTATTGTTTCGCCATGCCTCCCAAGCGCCCTGCATCATCTCCAGCATTGAGGGAGCCCGCTGCAAAGAAGCAGCAGCACCGTACTCTAATTCTGAAAAGGAAATTGGAAATTATAAGACCCCATGAGGAGGGGCAGGGAGTCTCGGAGATTGGGCGTGCTTTAGGCCTTGCTGTTTCCACCATTGGAACTGTGATGAAGAAAAAGGAGATGTACAAGAATATGGCCACCTTCTCTACAATTGTATACAGGTATTGCTTACTTCTTAATAGGTGGGTGTGAAGTTTAGGTGGGGGTCCGAGGGGGTCCTGGGACACATCCTTCCATTTATATGTGTATTTCAATGGGGAAAATCGTTCCGATATACAGTGGGGCACCAATTTTCGCGCCTAATTGGGTCCAAAAATAATGCGCGAAAGTGGAATTAGCGAAAGTTGGGGCATTGTCTTTATGGCAAAAAGGCTAATTGGTTCCCGGTTATCCTAAAGTAACATCAGATTTTCATTTTCATTTGCAATACAGTACATCAAATCACTATTGTACATTGCATTGTGAGATACAAACAATAAAAACTGTACAGTACACATTATATGAGGAGAAACATACCACAGAGACCAGGTTGAGGTGTTTAATGGATGTTGGGGGTAAGTATCCGAGGCGCGTGGCGGGCTTATTTAGCCACGCCAGACGTATTGGCGCCACCTCTTGCTGCCTCGCTATCACCATGCTGTTTCCTCATACTACGCACTGTCGATTCTGGGATGTTAAATATACGGCAGATTTCACTGTTTTTTGCGCCCTTGTCCATGTGCTCAACTATCTTCCTTTTCATTTCATTATTATACTGCCGTTTCTTCACTCCAACACGATACTCTCTTTTAGCCTTGGCCTTTCCTCCCGACTTTGAAAGTCCCGGCCACTTTTTATCGCCACCACTGCCTCCCGGCCCTCCCCCTACACCACCAGGCTCTCCCCCCACACCACCAGGCTCTCCCCCCACACCACCAGGCCCTTTCCACACTACCAGGTATAGTAGAGGCCATTGAACCGTGAGAATCCAACACACTGGAGCTAGCACGCTCGTACACAATGGCGGAAATGGGTGGACAGAGTGTTGACATGACGTCATTCAAGATGGCGGTGGGTTGCGGGCGGGTGGTGCAGGAAATTCAAAGTTCAAAATATTGTCCCAAACCCAAAATTTGTGCGCGAAAATCGATTTTTTTCAAGCGAAAGTGGAAGTTAGGGAATATTTGGTGCATGCCGCGAAAGTGGATTCCGCGAATCCTGCTGTAGCGAAAGTTGGTGCACTACTGTATGAAATTTTGAATTACGAAAGTTTTTTTTGGTCCTTATCCCTTTTGCATATCAAGGACTTACTGTATATATATATATATATATATATATATATATATATATATATATGTGTGTGTCTGTGTGTGTGTGTGTGTATATATATATATATATATATATATATATATATATATATATATATGGTGGATGAGTTTGAGAGAGTGTGTAAGAAACGGAACCTAAAGGTGAATGTAGGGAAGAGTAAAGTGATGGTCTTTGAGAGAGGTGAAGTTAGTGAATGTACAGCGAGGTTAGATGGTGAGGAATTGGAAAATGTGAGTACGTTTAAGTATTTGGGTAGTGTGATGAGTAAGGATGGAGGTTTGGAGGGTGAAGTGCTTGAAAGGGTACAGCAGGGAAGAAAGGTTGCTGGTTCCTTGAAAGCAGTGATAAGAAACAGGGAAGTGAGCATGGAAGTGAAAAAGTTACTACATGACAGTATTGTGATACCAACTCTAACGTACGGAAGTGAAGCTTGGACATTGTTGGAAGGACACAAGTCAAGAGTGAGAGCAGTGGAAATGAGTTATTTAAGAAGAGCCTGTGGAGTCACGTGGAGAGACAGGCTGACGAATGAGGATATAAAGGAGCGTTGTGGTGTGGATGTGGATGTGATAGGAAGCGTTATGAGGAACACACTGAGGTGGTTTGGCCATGTGGAGAGGATGGAGGGTGAAAGACTGACGAAGAGAGTGTATGTGAGTGAGGTGGAGGGGGGAAGAGGGAGGGGGAGGCCGAGGATATGATGGAGGGATGGGGTGGAGAGATATATGAGAGAGGGGTGTGTGAGTTGAGAGCAGGGCAGTGAAATGGCGGGGGACAGGGCGACTTGGAGGCGATTTGTTTGTGGCCACCCCAAATGGGATTGAGGCGTCTGGCAATAGATAGATAGATAGCTTCCACAACTTCTTCCATCCTACTGATTTCTTCCTGTCTTCTTGCCTCCCTCCTCCTCCCAGCTTTTCCCAAGCCACTTATACTCACATTACTTTCATTCTTTATGTTTAATAATTCATTAAAGTGTTCTCTCCATCTGCTTACTTTTTCTCCCTTCTCAACTAGTAGTCTACCATTTTTATCTTTCACTCCCTTATTAACTTCATTGCCACCCTGTCTGACTTTCTTTACCTCTTTCCTGAACATTTTCTTATATTCCCTCCATTTGACACTCAAATTCTTTCCAAATTCCTCATCCACTCACTTCTTACTCTCTCCTACTGATCTTTTCACCTCTCTCTTCCTTTCTGTATATAACTCTCTCTTCCGTTTCTCAACTTCTTCCATGTCCCTATTTCACATCCATTCATTATATATAACCAAATTATGGCACCTGGTGGTTTAGTGGGCGATGAAGGTTCTTGAATGGGATTGAGCTTGTGCGGGTTTCTATCCAGGGGGTGGTTGGGGTTTATTGCTCACCTAATGCTACGCCGGGATGAGTGAGACTGGTCACTTTCATCATAAATGTCAGGACCAACTTGCCTGGCCCTGGGCTGCTATGCTTCTCATGGGGCAACACAGGATTAGATGATGATGATTTCCTCCCTAATTCTTGTATCAGTGTCATTGTTTTCTGATTTTCAGCACTAGTTTAAAGCAAGTAGAATGTTCAGTGGTACAGGGAAAGAAGGTGGTTGATGTTGTGCAGGCTTAGGCACTGCAAGAGGATTGCATGAAGGTGTGCAGTATTAATGCCCACATAATGAATTTGTATGAGATTTTGGTGTGACATGAGAAAGTAAAATGATATGGTCATGTGGAGAGAAGGGTGCAATTAGAGTGGTGAGTATGGTATACATGAGTGAGTTCAAGGGTGGGAGGAGCCATAGTAGGCCAAGAAGATGGATAGATGTGGTAAATGAGTATGTAAGTGAGAAAGAGATACAGAACGTGCTGAGGCATGAGATCGAGCTATCTGGATGATTTTTGTGTGGAGGAGTGTATGACCAGGGTCTGGCACCTGTTTTTAACATGACAGTCATCTGTTTACTTTTTTTTCCCCTCAATGCAAGGAAGAAGTATTTGAAGGCCAGGAGCCTGCAAATTGTTCCCTCCAAGAAAGAACAAAAAACAGAGAGCCAAAGTCAAGAACCGTTCATTTTGAGATGCCTGGACACACTGTTTGAGAGACTAGAGATCATAGGCAGGAGGAAATACAGACTGTGGGAGACAGTTCCAGAGTTGACCTGTTGCATACATGAAGGGATAGGAGTAATGGTTAACTCTTGCATCAGAGAGTTGGACAGAAATGGGATGAGATTTTGTTGCTAGACGGGTTCTATGTACCTACAGAAGTGTTGGAGGGATGCAAGCATACAGTTCAGAGGAGCAATGACTATTGAAGTAGCGATAGAAGGAGATAAAGATGCAACAGTGCTGCAAAGAGGTGGAGGTTGAAGAGAGGCAGTGAGAGGAGGAGAATTAAGATGAAAAGCCTTTGACTCCACCTTATTGAGAAGAGCTGTATATGGGGTGAGAGTTGTACTCTATACAGGGGTGAATAATACCTGTGTATAAAGTCAACAACTCTGCAGGGGTAAACAAAGCACAGAGTCGGCTTAGCACACTCAATCTCTTGGAAGCAGAGTTTACAAGAGAGGTAATATGTTCTTTCCAAGAGAAATCCCAAGAGAATGAAACCCCAAGTATGTTTAAAGGTGATGCAGGAATGAAATGGACATTGTTAAAAACTATAGGGTACTGCTGTGAAAGATTTTTATTGAGTTGATAGAACCAGGATTCTGGGGGCTTGAATGATGAGCGAATGGAAACGTGACCCATTGGATTAGGCATACTTGGGCTGTATGGACATTGCGACTCCTCACCCTGCCTTAGGGTGGAAAAGGAGGTCCAGATGATGATGATGATAGATGTAAGAACCATGTTTTTGATGCATTGAAAAACAGGAGATTATTTTTACCCCAATCAGAGATATGAGCCAAGTCAGACATTAGGTGTGCCATAGCCTCATCCCTTGTTTGTTGAAGTAACTGCTGAGATGGATGCTGCGGGAAGCAAATGGAGAGGTGAAGGGTGAAGTCATCAGCATATGAGTGGATATAGCTAGATGTACAGCTTAGAAGATCACTGATGAGTAAGAGGAAGACAGTTGGTGATAGGAGAGATTCCTGAGGAACACCACCATTGATAGCTGTAGGAGGCAAATGGTGGCCGTCTACAGCAGCAACTATAGAATGACCAGAAAGGAAGCTAGAGATGAAGGAACAGATAGAAGGTTAGAAACTGTAACGGGGCAGTTTGGGAATTAAAGATTTATGCCAGACTTGATCAAAAGCCTTTGAGATGTCAAGTGCAATGGCAAAGCTTTTGCCAAAGTCCTGAAAGGAGGATGACCAGGAGTCTGAAAGGTAGATGAGAAGTTCGCCATTGAATTGTCCCTGGCGGAACCCATGCTGACGATCAGAAAGAAGGTTGTGATAGGAACGGTGCTTTAAGATTTTTTTGTTAAGAATAGACTCGAAAACTTTTGAGACACAGGATGTTAAAGCAATTGAACGATAGTTGGAGGGTTGGAAATGTTCACCCTTCTTTGGGACTGGTTGAACGAGAGTAAGCTTCCAGCAAGAAGGAAAGGTACAAGTTGACAGACAAAGGTGAAAGAGTTTTCCTAGGCAGGGTGTAAGCACTGAAGCACAGTTCTTGAGGACAACAGGAGGAACCCCATCCAACCCATATACCTTCTTAGTATTGAGGCCAGTGATGGCAGAAAATACATCAACTGTAGAAATTTAAATATTAACCATGAGAAAGTCAGAGGGGGAAGTGATGGAAGAACAGTACCAGAATCATCTGAGGTGGAATTGAGGGAGATAGTCTGAGCGACGAGTTCTGCTTTATCAGCTGAAGAAATAGTTACAGAGCCATCAGAGTGGAAAAGAGGAGAGGAGGATAATGAGGTAAAGTTGTTAAAAAGGTTTTTGGCAAGGTGCCAGAAGGAATGGGAAGAATTTGAGTTGGAGAGTTGAGAGCATTTAGTACGAATGAAATTATATTCAGCAGAGTGAAGAGCAGACTTAGCATGATTCCAGGCAGAATCATATAAGAGATGTGATTCAGGAGTGGGTTAGCACTGGTACCTTTTGTAGGCTTTTTCTTTGTTGTGAACAGCATTAGAATAAGGATGATTAAACTTTTTTTTTTTTTTCAAAGGATATGAGATAAGAATGTATACTGCCATGCCTGAGAGAATAACGTCCATAATGCACAAGGCACACTTCAGTGGCTTTTGGTAATGGAAGCAATAATCATTCTAGGGAAAATCAAAGTAGCACTGCCTGAGGGCCTCTCAATCAGCAGCTCCAAAGTGACGCAACTGATGTTTCGTTGTAGGGTCCACAGGCCTTACTGGAGCGATAGGACAGGTTAAGGTGATAAGGTTGTGATTGGAGGAGCCCAATGGAGAAGAAAAATTAACGGTGTTAGAGGTCAGTTATGTTGGAACTTCTCCAAGGTGGTCTGGGATACTGGTAGGGTTCTGTATAAGCTGCTCTAGGTCATTAAGGATAGAGAAAATGTAGACTTGTTCACCAGGTGGATCAGTGAAAGGAGAGGAGAGCCAAAGGTGGTGGTTAACATTGAAATCTCATAGAATGGAGATTTCAGAGAAAGGAGAAATGGATAGGATGTGTTCCATCCAAGAAGTAAGATTGTAGGAGAATTTTTCATAGTCAGTTGAATCAGGGGATGAGTAAACAGCACAGATAAATTTAGTTAGAGAATAACAAGAAAACCAAAGCCAGAGAGTAGAGACTTAAGAAGATTCAAGTTCAGGAACACGTAAGCACAATATGTTGGTGTGCATAGAAACAGAACAGCCACCTTTGGTTTTGAAATGAATATAGAGAAAGTTGGAGGATACAGAGAAGGGTTAGCCATCCGTTGCCATAGACAGCTGAGTCTCAGTTAGGAAAAGAAGGTGGGGTATAGAGGAGAGGTGGTGCTCAACAGAAAGTTGCAGAATGAAGTTAGTTAGTGGTTCGAGGCATCTTGCTGGGTCGTCACCAGGAGAGGGGCGGACGGTGAGTGCAAAGTTTGTGTGTGTGTGTGTGTGTGTGTGTGTGTGTGTGTGTGTGTGTGTGTGTGTGTGTGTATTTACCTATTTGTAGTATACAGGAATTGAGCAATGCTCGTGTTGTCCTGTTTCCATATCCACATTTATCAAGTCTACCTTTACACACATGAATGTTTTTCTCATGCACCACTTCTTTGTCTAAGTCGTTCCAAATATTTAAGTACCTAATATACCTAATTGTGATATACACGGAATGTACTATGCTCGTGGGTTTCCGTCGCTGTTTCTCAGTAAGTCGAATTTAACTTTAAACTCGTTCAAGTTTTTAGACTGGACGATCTCTTTGTCCAGGCTATTCCATAAGTCTATACTTCTGTAAGGAAAGCTATATTTCTTGATATCCTTCAAGCAGCGTGACTTTTTCAATTTCATTCCATGTCCTCTTGTTGCTCTCTTATCCCATACAAACAGATCTTCTTTGTCAATTTTATCTACTCCCACCATGGTCCTGAACACCACAACCATGTCTCCCCTCTTTCTCCTCTCCTCTAACGAAGGCAAATCCAGTTTTTCCAGCCTCTCTCTGTATGACAGGTCTGTCAGACTGGGGACCATCTTGGTTGCTGTTCTTTGTATTCTCTCAATCTTGTTTATATCTTTCTTTTTGTGTGGGGACCACACTACCGCTGCATATTCTAACCTGGGGCGGATCATGGCCACTATCAATTTTTTCATCATTTCCTCATCCATATAATGAAATGCTACTCTTATGTTAGTCAAGAGTTTATAAGTCTCTCCAACTATCTTGTTAATGTGCTTTTCTGGTGACAAACTATCTTGGACCAGCACTCCCAAATCTTTCTCTTCTCTCCTTTTTGTGATTAATTCATCACCCAAAAAATAATTCAGTGATGGTCTTCTGGTACTTTTACCCATTTCCAATATTTTACATTTCTTTACATTAAATTTCATTTCCCACGTCCGGCTCCAATTGTGTATCCTATCCAAATCCTCCTGCAGTATTTTACAATCCTCCTCAACCTCTATCCTCTTCAAGATCTTTACATCATCAGCAAACAGACTTGCATAACTGTTCACTCCATCTACCATATCATTTACGTAAATCAGGAACATTACTGGCGCCAACACTGAGCCTTGAGGGACTCCACTTGTTACTTCCCTCCATCCAGACATCTTTTCCTTTATTACTGTCCTCATTTGTCTGTCTCTCAAAAAGTCTCTCATCCATTCCAGAAGTTTCCCCTTTAGTCCTCCTATATGTTCTAGTTTCCACATTAGTCTCTTATGAGGTACCTTGTCAAAGGCCTTCTCTAAGTCTAAGTACACACAGTCCACCCAACCATTTCTCTCTTGTACCACATCAATCGCTCTTGAGTAAAAGCTCAACAAGTTAGAAACACATGACCTTCCACTTCTGAATCCAAACTGACATTCAGCCAAAATATTCATCTCTTCCAGATATTTTATCCATCTGTCTTTCAGGATTCTCTCACACAATTTTGCGACCATGCTGGTTAGAGACACTGGTCTATAATTCAGGGGTTCTTCCCTGTTTCCTCCCTTGTAAATTGGTACCACATTTGCCCTCTTCCATTCTTTTGGCACTTTCCCCTCTTCCAGTGAGCATACAATTAAGCTGTGAATTTTATCCGCCAGTAGTTCTCTGCATTCCTTCAGTACCCAATTAGAAATTCCATCAGGTCCTGGGGCTTTCCTTACATCTTGAGTTTCCAGTAATTTATACACTTCCTGTACCTCCACTTTTGTATCTTTCATCACCGGAACATTTCTAATCACTCCCTCCCCTTCCACAAGCTCCTTTTCTTTAGTGAAAATTGACTGGAAACGTTTGTTCATTATTTCTGCTTGCATTGCCGCATCCTTAAAGACCTCTCCTTCTACTTTCAGCTTGGTGATTCCTTCCTTTTGTTTCAGTTTGCCATTAACAAATCTAAAAAACAGTTTGGGTTCATCCTTGCATTTGTCAATTATACCTTTTTCAAAATTCCTTTCTTCTTCTCTACATATTCTTGTGTATTCATTTCTTGTTCTTTTATATTCATCCTTTGTTCTGTCGTTACCTCTCTTTCTCCAATTGTTCCACGCCTTATCTCTCTCTTTTTTTGCTATCATACACCTTCTATTAAACCACTCCTTTTTCCTGTTTTCTTTCCATCTTACTCTTGGTACAAATTTTTCCACTCCCAAATTATAGAGGTCTAGAAAGATATCCCATTTCCTCTGTATCTCTCTTGTTTCCCTGAATTTTCTCCAATCCGCATTTTCAAAAAAGTTTCTCAATCCTGTAAAATTTGCTTTCCCAAAGTTGTATCTTCCCTGTCTATGAAGCTCGTCTCTTGGCTTGACGTTTCCTATTAACATCTGGAACTCAGTGACCACTTGATCACTTTTTCCCAAAGGACAGAGATATTCCAATGATTCTATTACATTGGGTTCTTTGGTGAACAGTAAATCTAACCTTGCTGGTGTGTCCTCACCTCGAAACCGTGTCTCTTCTTTGACCCATTGCGTCATCACATTATTGATTATTATATTTAATAACATAGTGCCCCACGAATCCTCGCTGCCTCCCGAGTACCATTCCTCCCAGTTCACCTCTTTACAATTATAGTCACCCACCAAAATTATATTATTGCTTTTCTCAATTATTTTTTGCAAGTAGCTAGCCATATCTGACAACATCTCATGGTATTCGTCATCCATCCATGCTCTCGTCTTTGGGGGACCATACACTACCGCCATATCTCTCTTAACATTCTCTCCAGTTCCTAATTTCATATATATCACTTCAGCCCTGCCTTCTCCCATTTCCACAGTGTGTGTGTGTGTGTGTGAAGTGGGGTCAGGATTCCGGGGTCATGAATGGTGAATAAATGGAAGTGTGGCTTATTCAGTTGGACAAACTTTGGATAGTGTCTCATTGTCTTGGGATTTTTCTTGGTCTCTGGACCCTACCTAATCCAATCCTTTGGTAGGAAGATAAATCAGGATGATGGTGATGGTGTGGTGAAAACTAATGTAAATGGTATTATATTTTCAGATGATGAGACCTCGTCAATTGCCTCAACAGACAGTGGAACCGGACATAGAAGGCGAAGAAGAGAATCTGGTACATCCACTGCCACTCAGGGTACCGAGACAGAAACTGAAATGGCTACAAGGGAGTCAGATATTGCAGAACCAGATAGACCAGGCATACAGGGTACAACTAATGCAGATGATTGTTCAGGAATTCTAGGAAACCTAACCAAAGAAGAAAGAAATAGTGATGATGAAGATAGAAAACTAAAGGGGGAATTGAAAATGGATGATGATGATGACTTGGATGATGAAGAAATGGAGGATTGTGGGAAATACCCAGGTCAAGTGAATTCAGAGGATGAACAGGATGATGATGATATTGAGGAACCAGATGACTGCTCTTTGATGAATGGCAAATCCTCTGAAGTCACAGAAAAATGTGATGCCAGTGATGATAATGAAGAGAAGAATGATACAACTGACCAGGTGAAGGAAGAGGAAGATGCAGAAGCAGAAAACCAAGATCAGAACAAAGATGATGGCAAAGACCTACAAATGCCTGAAGAAGTACCTGATGAGCAAGAAATTAAGGGAGATGAAATCAGTTTCCCATCGTTAGACCTAGAAGCAGATAAAGAAGACAAAGAGGAAACAGATGCAGCAGAGGAAGAACAACCAGAAAACCAAGATAAGGAGGAAGAGGAGCAGGAAATGAAGAATCAGGAGGAAGAGGAAGAGGAGGAAGAAAAAAAGGAGGAGGAGGAGGAGGTGGAGAAGGAAAAGCTGGAGGAGGAGGAGAAGGAGGGGGAGGAGGAGGAGGAGGAGGAGGAGGAGGAGGAGGAGGAGGAGAAAGAGGAGGAGGAGGAGGAAGAGGAGAAGGTTGAAGAAGAGGAGGAAGAGGAAGAAGGGAAACTTGGTGGTAATCTTGAATTAAGTACTGAGGAAGAAGATGACTTAGGACCTCTTGTGCTGAGTACAGAAGAGGACGAACACAAAGAGGAAAGTGAACCAATGAAAGATACCCATGAGTCCCCAGAATTGTCCAGTGAGGAAAAAGACTTGGTTGACAGCATGGAAGTGACCTCCCACAAAGACACAGTAAATTCTCAGCACCCAGATAGTACAAATAAAAGTGAATCTGCTAGTGTACAGTGTAAGGACAAAGAAGACTATAACTCAGATGGTGATAATATTAGTGAAAGTAATGATGATGCCAAGGAAAGCGTAATGGATAATGGTGATGAGGAGGAGGAACAAGAAGTCAAAAGAGGAGATGGTAGTGTAGATGATAATAGTGATAAGATGAGTGAAGGTGTATATAGTGAAAGTGAGAAAATGCCTGAAATAGGATTTAAAACTGATGATACTGATGATGAAGGGGAGAGTGAGAGTGAAGCAGAGAGAATGAATAAAGAGCTCAAATTAGAGATAGATTGTAAATTAGATGACTTGAAAAACAAAGATGACCTGAGTAACCAGGATAATGTTGAGGAAAATGATTTTGACAATGCAACACTTAAAGAAAGAACAGAAGTGGAAAGTGCTGAAAAGAAAGCTAAATATTCTGAACCAGATAAACAGTGTAAGTTAGAGGCAGAAAATGAATGCGTTGATGACACAAGTAATGCAAGTGATGCAAATACAGGTAAAGATAGTTTGCAAGTTGAAGGCTCTGAAATATTTCGAAATGTAAGCTTTCTCTCCAGAGATGAGAAAGTAGAGAATAACAGTGACTGCAAGAATAAAGACGATGGTGATAGAAATAAAAAATCAAGTAGGCCTAGTGAAGCTGAAAAAGAGGATGGTGATAGAAATAAAAAGTCAAGTCGGCTTAGTGATGTCGAAAAAAAGGATGAACATATGGATATTGATATTAAACAAGAAAAGTTAGATGAAAAAGAAGAGGAGGAAGCAATGGTAAGGAAAGATAAAAATGAAGAAGGCAGCTTGGATAATCAGAAAGATGATAGCAGAAGTTCACTCTTTGATGCAGTGCAGCTCATGAAAACAATGGGTACCATAGCAATAACTAGGATCGATGGTAAAAGTTTAGGTGATACCAGTACAAGTAGTGGAGACAGCATCACATTAACCCGTGCTAGCAAAGATCCACAGAAAAATGATGATGTTGAGGAGGATAAAAGAAAAGACAGTGAAGACTCTGTCAGAACTGGGAATGGCTCGCAAAGACATTCACCCACAGCCAAAGTATCTGAGAGCAAGGATATGGAACAACATATATCCTCGCTGGGGTGCAGTGTGAGTGTTACTAAGGCAGTAGAGAAAGAGAAGGAGAAAGAAAAGGTAAAGGAGAAAGAAAAGGTTAAAATGCCCTCTGGAGTAGACACCACCAGACTAAGTCCTTCAATATCAATAATTCCAATGTCCTGTGGTAGTGATCGGCATAAAATGAAAACAACAGTAGCACCCTCTACACCATCTGGATCTCCTGCTCACCACTTAGGAGAGAGTTCATCTGGTCAGGATCACACCCCAGCTCCTGCCCCACGAGTGTCTTCATCCTCGAGTAGCTCTCCCCAAACAGTGAGTGGCAGTATCCCTCCTCCACCACCTCTATCTCACCCTCAGGCTCCTCCAGCCAGTGCAGCATCTCGTGGAGTATTTGGTCCTCCTCCCCCAGGCAGCCAGGTTGTAGGTCTGACTGGGGGACGGGGCCCTATTATGACAACTCCTGGAATGAGGATGATGGGTGGGACAGGGCCTGGAATGATGATGCCAACTCGAGTGGCGGCGGGTCCGCCCCCAAGGCACCTGCCACCGGAGGCTGGTCCTCTGGCAACCCAACTACATAAACACTCTCAGAAGTTAGCAGAGGTGATGAGAGCCACACTGGAGGATGTTCTTGGGGGGCTGGTAATGACTGGAACCCCTGAAGCACGAGTGGCTGCCTTGCAGCTGGAATTAGAGAGAACTAATTGGCGACATCAGCAGGAGTTGGCTGAAGTCAGACACAATGCTGATGTCATGCTAGTGGAAATGAGAGCAAACCTGGAGGCAGAGAAGCAGAGAGCCATAGAGGAAGTCAAAAGACAGACAGAGCAGCAGATGATTGAGGGCAGGCGGCAGATGGAACGACAAATGGTGGAAAGGCTTTCAGAAGTGCGGAGACAGATGGAGGCAGAGAAACAGAGGGCAGTGGAAGAGACAAAGCGAAAGCAGTGGTGTGCCAACTGTGGAAAGGAGGCACTGTTTTTCTGTTGCTGGAATACTTCTTACTGTGACTACCCATGCCAGGTCAGCCTGCATATATGTTTTCTCCTATTCTGATATTAGCTGTTAAAGGAGAAAAATTGCTGTAGCCATACTGTTACTAGTGTAATTGATAAATTTATTGTAGTCCATAGCTTGTAAAGCATATTTGAATACTGTGAAAAGGTAGTACCGGTACATAGCTACATACTTAGAGGCTTTGCAATTGCAATATTGCAGATTACAGTATTGTTTACCGTAATGGTAGCTGTGTATTTAAGATTTAATTGAAGCAACAGAAGTGATGGAACAACAATATAATTTTGCACCAATAATGATGCTTAATATTGCTCTTCACCTTTTCCACCAGCAAAGTCATTGGCCACAACATATGTCAGTTTGTGGCCAGAACAGTGATGGTGGTGGAGGTGGCGATGGAGGAGGGGCAGATTCCATCAATGGAGAGGCTAGTGCTCATTCCTCTCGAGTCTCAACACCAGTGCAGAACCTTGTGGCTGGCCAAGTGAGTCAAAGAGTAGTTTAAGGTGGTTTACAGTCCTATGAAAATGAATTTCATGCCATGATCATTAGGTAATTTGATTTAAAAAACTAAAATATAGAGGGTGAAAGTGGAAGCTAAAGTAATATAAGGAGCTAGCGCTGTAAATTAGCAAGCAAAAGCTGATTAACATTGGTATATGTATTGGAAGGATGATCAACATAGGTATCTGCATCAGAAGAGAAAAATCATCCGATACAGTAATTGGGATCGTGTTTGAATCAGCTAAGTAACGATAAGAAACAAACAAATGCTTGTTTTACTCAGTGATCTTAGACTGTAGGTAGCACTTTATATCTCCTTCATTTTAGATGTGAACTAAGGCTGTAATGATGATTACAGTAAAAAAGTCCTATTATTCGGCACCTATGGGACCGGGATGATGCCGAGATATTGGATTTGCTGAATAATAAAAAACCTACCCACTCAGTACCTTAAATATATTGGTGAACACTGTCATCACCACTTATGGTATTACAGCTGTGTTTGGAGAAAATACTGTATACTGTACAATACTGCAATCAATACAGTACTATACCTGAATCTGAAATATATATATAAATTAGTGAACCTATACAAGTGTAATGACACAGTTGGCCTACAAGTTAGAGAACATTTCCTGGATGGCCGAAATGATACGGAATATTACCTACCAGCTCAGTACATCACTTGTATTGGTGAACTCATCACTACTTATATTATTATAAATATGTTTGGAGTGAGTACTGTATACAGTACTTTTTCCAAACACAAAATAAAATAGTCGGATAATTGCACAAAATAAAGTGAAGGAATATGAATTGGTAAGGTCATTCTGATGAAAGTTAAACGTACATTTAGCACTCATTCTTTTGTTCGTTTTTTATGTTTACATGTGAAAGGGAGAGTATTGATGGAAACAGTAATGTATTCCATTAACCCCTTAATAACCTCTGGCATTGAACAACCCTTTACAGTACAGATGTCAGTGATGTCGAGTTAGTGAGCTATGAAAAAACTGTGAACAATTATGGGAAGGGAACGAAGGTCACTGGTATGTTTACACGACTCTATGATACGATTCCAAGCAGTCAGAGGGTCGGTTAACCCTTTAACCGTGGGCATTGTTTTGCCCCGACTGGCCTCTCCCGCGGGGGTTCCAGCCAAAATGTGAACAAACTTTAAACCTTTATAACTCTGCACAGAATAAATCTAGAGCGAAAAATAAGGTACCATTAGAAAGTACTAACCTTCGGCTTTGCATTGATGTAGGTTTCATGATTTCGTTGACTATCACTGGATGGGCAGTGCCGTTAGAAGTGAGCGATCTAAAATCACTATTTTTCGCTCACACACCATTACCTTCGCTCACACACTATTACCAAATGCCAACCTCATTCTGATAATAATACTATAAACATATATGAACACTGCACATACGATAAACACCGACTCTGTGTTCACTAAGGCAGGTAAAAGGCACTGTAATTGCCCGCACTTCACTGCCACATCAGCGGTGTTGTAATCACTATTTTTCGCTCACACACCATTACCAAATGCCAACCTCATTCTGTAATATTACTATAAACATATATGAACACTGCACGTACGATAAACACCCACTCTGTGTTCACTGAGGCAGGTAAAAGGCACCGTAATTGCCTGCACTTCACTGCCACATCAGCGGTGTTGTAATCACTATTTTTCGCTCACACACCATTACCAAATGCCAACCTTATTCTGATAATAATACTATAAACATATATGAACACTGCACATACGATAAACACCCACTCTGTGTTCACTGAGGCAGGTAAAAGGCACTGTAATTGCCCTCACTTCACTGCCACATCAGCGATGTTGTCACTCACACAGCTGGACAGATACTGATGCGTGTTGGTCGGGTGGGGTGGGGGGCCGGGGGGGTGGGAGGTGGGGGCCGGGGGGGGTGGGAGATGAGGGCCTGGGGGGTGGGAGGAGGGAGGTGGAGGTCGGCTGGAGTGAAAGAACTTAATAGCTACTCTCCCTTGAAACAATTGGCGCACGGAAAAAACGCGGGGTATTCAAAATATTCACAAACATTCGAGAATGACATCCGCGGTTTGGTCCAGTTTTTGCAATGTCATTCTGGAATGACACCCGCGGTTAAAGGGTTAATCTCAGATGTTTTCGGTCATTTGGTAAATGCACCGTAACTTTGTAACTTCTCCCGTGAATCATAGCAAATCATAGCATGGGTTTAGGAAGCTAAATAACACATTGTTAGGTGCGCCAGACGATTATCTTCACATCTTTAAGAAAATGGAAGAAGTTTAATCCCTCTCTGAGTACGTAGAGTAAGTTTCTTCCATTCTTCTGAAATCAATTTGTTTTTCTTAAAGATGTGGAGATAACCGTCTGGCTCACCTAGCAATGTGTTATTTAGCTTCCTAAACCCATGCTGTGATTTGCTATGAGTCACGGAAAAATTGATAAAGTTACGGGGCATTTACCAAATGGGCAAAAACATCTGAGATTAACCAACCACCTGACTGCTTGGAATCGTAGTGTAGAGTCATGTAAACATACCAGTGACCTTCGTTCCCTTCCCATAATTGTTCAGTTTTCTTTATAGCTCACACTAATTTGACATCACTGACATCGATACTGTAAAGGGTTGTTCAGTGCCGGAGGTTATTAAGGGGTTAATGGGATATATTACTGTTTGCATCAATACTCTCTCTTTCACATTAAACACAAAAACGAACAAAAGAATGAGCGCTAAATGTACGTTTAACTCTCATCAGAGAGACTTTGGCAATTCATATTCCTCCAGTTTATTTTTAAGTATTTTTCTGCCTTTAGGTTAGGTTAGGTTTGGTTAAATTATTAGGTACAGTTAAACTCGGTTAGGATAGGTTTGGTTAAACAGGACAGTCCCTTCCACCATTATGCTGAGGAATAAAAATACTAGAGCTGTCACAGCCGTACAGCTAAAAACAACGGGGAAACTGATTTAACAAGCACCATTTATTTATGGGTAATGCATTACAGTATCAGTGGTTCATGGGCTAGCAATTACTGGTAAATGTCACTTTCCGGAAGGCGTCAAGAATGAACGAATTTCACTAATTAGTGAGGGGACTTGGAACGTAACCCTCGCTAATTTGGAGGGGGTGGTTACTGTACTGTATGATACTGTGCAATATTGTAATCAATACAGTACTATACCTGAATCTGAAAAAAATATAGAAATTAGTGAACATACAGAAGTGTAATGAAACATTAGGCCTACAAGTCACAGATAATACTTCTTGGACTGCCGAGATAATTCCGGACATCTGCCGAACGATCAAAGATTTTCGTAAATGGGACCATTTCTCAAAACTGCCGAAATGTCGGATCTACCGAATAATCACCTGCCGAATAATATGACTTTTACTGTATTTTCCAAAAATTACAGTTGTATCCCACATCCTGCTGGCTTACCTTAATGGTGAAATGAATGATTAAGTTCAGTGTATGCCAACCTCATATATATAGGAGGCATAGTGTGCTGCAGTGACTCGCATTACACACACCATAAATGTGATGCATTTATATATTTTGAGACAGTCTTCAGTCAAGTGCAGGTACCCCATTTTATGAATGGACGACATATGAATATTTTGACTTTACGAAGGTAGAAACCGTACTTTGAATTTAAATTTTGATTTAGTTTATTCAGTTTTGAGTCCCTTGTTTATGATGGTAATTGAAGCCCTCTCATATGACTTCAGAAATGGACTTCCGTGGGAAATGTTGTAAGCTGGTGATTTGGTGCTGATTGGAGAAAGGGTATGGAGGAAAGATTGAGCAAGTGGAGAGTTGGTATGGGGCACTAGGGCTTAAGAGTAAATGCAGATAAATCAAAAGTGATGATATCTAGGGTTGCTGGCAGTACTGTCAAAGAAGAGGGAGAGTGGCCACATGCAATTTCACACGAGAGTGTGGGAAGCAATTCCATCTTGTGCAGTGTATGTGGTAAGTGGGTACATAAGAGATGTAGTGGTATTAGAGGTAGACTGCGAGATAATGCTGATTCTACGTTTGCGGTGTGTCAGGGAGAGCCGTTGGAGATTGCCAGGCATGAAAGGATTGAACTTGCTGGTGAGTCTCTTGAGTTTGTGGAAGAGTTTTGTTACTTGGGAGACATGTTATGTGCTGGAGGTGGGGCTGGAGCTAGCTCTGTGGCTAAGGTGAGAGAGTTTTGTTACTTGGGAGACATGTTATGTGCTGGAGGTGGGGCTGGAGCTAGCTCTGTGGCTAAGGTGAGAAGTAGTTGGAAAAAGTTCAGGAAGCTGTTGGCTCACCTGACAATGGGAGGGTTCTCCCTCCGTGCTAAGGGATCTTCGTATGCAGCATGTGTTAGGAGCGTAGTGCTGTATAGTAGTGAGACCTGGGCAGTGAAGGAAGAGAGTATCCGCAGGCTCAGACATACAGAAATTGCAATGATTAGGTGGATGCGCAGTGCGTCCCTGAGTGCAAGGCCTGGGGGGGCTAGGTTTATGATGGAAGAGTTGAGAGGTGGGATGGGACTGGAGTGTATTGGTGGTATAATGAGGAGGGGTAGATTGAAGTGGTTTGGGCATGTGGAGAGGATAGGGGATGATAATTGGGTGCAGATACAGTAGAACCTCTTTGGTCCGGACCCCTTTGATCCGGACTTCTGTTAATTCGGACAAAATTTAAAAATAATAAGCTCCAAAAATATGTTGAAAGTAATTCTAAAATCATTTTCAGTATCGGCGCGGAAAGCGATCGTCATTCGTTTAGTCTCGGATCAAGCTAGGTTGCAACATGGGCGCCTGTTTAAACACACGCTAGCATTAGTTCCATCAACTAGTTCACCAACCATTTATATTTTACGCTGTATTTCAAAAGTTAATCCTCCTTACCATGCCCCTTAATGCAAGTGTAGCTTCTGCAATGAATAAAGGTGTTAAAAGGAGGAGTTTGCTTACACAAAAATGGGTCAGAATATTCTGCAGTGTTTAATGATTACTGTAGGTTATTTTTTGTACTTAAATGTGCTTTACTTGTACATCAAACATTAGCTTCTTGCCCATATGGGTGTTATCAATATGCCAAACATGACAATGTATTTTTTGCTTACATAAGTTTTATTTTTATTCCAAATATTACAGTTACTTACTTAATTTATTTTTTTGCCTACACGGGCCGTAGTCACTTACTACAATTTAAAATGTAGGCTAGTTTCTTGTCATGGCCTAACCTGTAAATTATGCAATACAAAACTATCGTACATAATTAGTTTGGTTATTTTAATATCCTTTCATCTTTTGCAGTTATGTAGGGTTGACATATGCAACATATGTTAATAATTAACAAATATACGGTATGTAGACAGTTTTTGGTATGAATTGGAGATTACCCTGATGGTCCAGACAATCTGCTAATTCAGACAACCCTTCCCTCCATATAGTCCGAATGAGAGAGGTTCTACTGTAGTGATAAGCGTTAATATTGGAGATGGGGTGTGGGGGGTAGACCGAAGAAGACCTGGGATGAAGTCATTTAATGTGACCTCATGGTTAAGGGACTGAACAGGGAGGCTGTCGGAGAGCTACCAGTAGGTGACCAAGGCCGATGCATGCAAGCATGTTGGAGCCTTCAAAAACAGAAACAAAAACGATCTTTTCCCGGTCCAGTGATATGCAGTATGATACTCTCATGTGATGTTGGCAGCAAGCCACTCAGCCACATCTCCTAATCTGGCCTGCGATTGCTATTGTAAACAAATCATACTCTACTTCTGTGTTACCTTTTTTTTTTTTTTTTTTTTTTTTTTTTTTTTTTTTTTTTTAAAACTCCCCTGTGTCTACATTGTGTTTTGTGCATCCATTATGTCTACAAAACACCCATCTGTCTCTCTTGCGACTGGTGAAGAGAAGAAGAGGATGGCAATTACAATTGAGATGAAACTCAATTGCCCAGTATGAAGGCATCAAGCCTGTAGGTTGTGGGACAGTTTCCCATCAGGAAGCTTCCCAGTCGTTTATTTTCATGTCATTGTACTTAGCAAGTATACTAGTTTTTTAGTTATCTGAGTTGTAAAAATGATGATGGTTTATTATTTTTATGATGAATGTAAAATCTGGTGTCAGATTGTTATTATTCACAGAAAAAGTATTACTAAACCGCGAATCAGGCAGTGTACGATAAGTTTCTCTTCATCATTTAACAGTAGACTACATACAGGACATTAGCATTTATTTAATTATCTAACTTTAAGTTAACAATTGATATACATTTAAATTATACTAATAACCTACATGTGTTACATCTGTATAAGTACTATACTGTATGTAAGTTTGAGATTCTCAGCCTACTGATGGGAAATCATCCATGTTTTGACGGTGACTTGTCTTGACGGGGAATTGTCCTGGAACCTTCCAGTCTGCCTTGCGCTCACTACTGTAAATGACCAATACTCTACAGTCATCTGTGTTGCTTGTGTTTTTTTTGGATACCCCCCTGTATCTACATTGTGTTTTGTGCATCCATCGTTTCTGCGACGTGCCCATCTGTCTCTCCTGCTACCAGTGAGAAGAAGAGGAAGGCAATTACTCTTGTGATGAAACTCAAGATAATCGCTCAGCATGAAGGTGGCAAGCTCGTAGGGTCCTGGTTGTTTCAGCCATAAGTCATTTAGACCATAACGCCCACACTGGCAAACGGCCAAATTGCCTAATGACCTAAATAACATAACCTGACCTAACCTAAGCTAACTTAACCTATTTGGACGTTATGGCCTAAATGACTTACAGCCAAAACGACTAGGACTGAACCCATAATGGCCATCACACGTGAACTTGGACTTTTGCAATCGATGATCTCAGTACAGTATTCAGTAAATTACTTGAGATATTCAGCACTTTATTATAAAATAGACTGTGTGTTAATGATTTTGCCCAACTGTAGGGTAATGTAAGTGTTCTAAGCACATTTAAGGTAGGCTTGGCTAGGCTTGATGTTTGGTGGGTTAGATGTATTGACCCTGTCAAGTTTCTGGGCCAGGCAGATTATGTCTGTGCTGGAGTCAGCCGTTCTCTCGCTAGCCTACATCTTCATGCTGCAATATTGTTCTGTGATTGCTCTTTTTAAACACACATTTCATGATAGTTGGTTGGTTTTGGTGTCATTTTAAAGCTGAATAGTTGTACTTTATTGTGATATACAGTATATGCTCAAAAAAGGAAAACCAAAGAAAATGAAAAGTCAAAATGTTGATTTGAGGTTAAGTGAAAACCAAAAATTTTATAACTTGCTGTCCAAAAATATTCAAAAAAAAAAATAAATAAATAAAAAAATAAAGATATATAAATCTGGTTTAAACCATGCAAAACTACAATAAATTACCTTTACAGTGATACATAGATTATGGTTATTTCTGCATTTTATTGTATGGTAATGCAAAAGGAAAAAGATGCACAATTTTTTGAGAGTCTCGGCAGCATATTTGCCTTGTAATCTTTTTTTTTTTTGATCGGTTGGAGTAAGTACACGTTTTATGATAGGATCCTGGTTGTGGTGATATTTTGAAGCTGAATAGTTGTATTTATCGTTATATTTTCAAGAAAGGAAAACAAAGAATATAAAAAGTCAGAATTATGAGTTGAAGTTAGGCGAAAACCAATAATTTTTTACCATGCCATAGAAAATATTCAGCAAGAAGAAAGATATATAAATCTGATTTAAACCATGCAGAACTACAAAACTACTGCCAGCCACTCACAGAGCAAGCATTCCGCGACATCATGCCCGAGTCTCTCTGTTAAGATGCGCAAATG